>NW_020664588.1:2159629-2216421 GCF_002925995.2 Terrapene triunguis
CCCCCCTGCCCGGGGTGGTAGGGCTCGGACTTTGGCCCCACACCCGGGGCAGTGGGCCTTGGGCGAGCTCAGGCTTCGGTCTCCCCTTCTGGGGTTGTGAAGTAATTTTTGTTATCAGAAGGGGGTGGCGATGCCATGAAGTTTGAGACCCCCTGCCTAGTCTGATCTCCTGTATAACACACCAAGCAGCCACCAGCACCACCCAGCACCAGGGGACTAAACCCAACAACCAACGTATACAGCCTACAGGACACTCAGCTGTTGTGTGCCACAAGCAGGGAATAGGCAGGCCTGAGGTGCATCAGTGCCTGAGGCGCCCACAGTGGGAGGGAAATTAAGTGAGATACATTGAGATGATCCTGGCAAGTGACCTGCACCCAAATGCTGCAGATGAAGGTGAACTCCCCATCCCAACGTCCCTGCCACTCTGCCGTGGGAGGGAATTCCTTCCTGCCCCACCTATGGTGATCAGCTAGCCCTGAACATGTCAGCAAGAACCTGCCAGCCGAGCATCTGAGCGAGAGAATACTCGGTGCCATCCCAGAGCCTTGGCCCTCCCGATCAGCGTCCCATCTCCAGCTGGGGCCATCTTTGATGGTTAAGGTTTTGATGTATGTCCAGTTGCAAAATATATTTTCATGCAAGGGTAAACTTGTGGGATATGGGTGTAACCTGTTACTCTTAAACATGCAAGAACACGAAGGCATCAGGATGTAACGATGAGTACAATGGAGAAGAGCCATCCAAAGGCCTCTCTGGCCCCTTTGCCTAATTGCTAGACACAAAAGTACAAAGATGAAATTGGTGGTATGTAACTCCAACCCTCTCTTCGGTGTTGGACACAAAATGGAATACAAATGAATCCACTCCAATTTGTCCCCTGCAGGCAGAATTCTCGGAAGCCTGAAGCAGGTACAATTTGTTTAACACTTCGTTTGAAGCAGTCTGCTGAGCTCTTACACAATTGTACCCAGCAGCTACGTTTTAATTTTGAAATGCCCATACTGCATTTAATGGCGATTTTCTGCCCCCGTTGGTTGCCCCAGTACTAGAGCTGTTTGGGAACCTGAATTTCCATCCCACAGCAAATTTTCCATTTCCAAATATCTTTTTTTGTTCCCAATAGGAATGAAAAGTCAGAAGTGAGAAATTTCCCACCAGCAGGACATCTCCTAAAAATTCCCTTTTGGAAGAACCAGAATGGAACTTTTCAAAAATGTCCCATCCCAGCTCCCCAGCTCTGGGGCAGCCCACGTGGCAGGGAGACTGGCCCATGCTTCCCACTGGCTGGGCTGCCAAGGATTGGGAGCCCGAGAAATGCTGGGGGAATCAGGGCGCCTGGCCTACCGGCCTGGTTTCCATCTCAAGTTTCAAAGACCTCGGCTTGTTCCCAATGGAACATTTTGATTCTGTGGAATCAGCATTTTCCGAACAGAAATGTTGTTTTGTCAGGAAATGTTTGACCAGCTGTGCCCATTACGTTTGGGATGGATGCATTGTGAGGAACATGTGATGATTTGGCCCAGCATATTAAAAGGTCAAAGAGGGCAGGGCAATGGGAATTTCTCTGCTGTTTGCAAACAGCTGCTGAATTAGCATCAGCTCAGACCTCGCTCACTCCACTTCTGCCATGCTTCTCATTACAAACCAGGTTGTTTTAAACAGGTCCTTTATTTCTGGAGTGACTAAAACCAGTAATGATGATACAAATAAACAAGTGTCCCTGAAGTGGAAAGTATTCTGAAATACCATGTGGGCTGAGAGCAGTATCTTACCTTGCCGTGATAAGTTCAGGTCAATTTCACTCTCCTTAGAATCATAGGGTTGAAAGGGACCTCAGGAGGTATCTAGTCCACCCCACTGCTCAAAGCAGGACCAATCGCCAGACAGATTTTTGCCCCAGATCCCTAAATGGCCCCCTCAAGAATTGAACTCACAACGCTGGGTTTAGCAGGCCAATAGCAAACCACTGAGCTATCCCTCCCCACTCAGTCAAAGTGGTGTTTCGGGCCCTCAGAAGGGGCCCACACTACCAGATACAAATACCTGTCTCCATCCTTACTGGCAGTCCATTCCCTTTCCAATAGAAGGAAAGCGGCTTCCTTGATCTACAGATACCACTAATATAGAGTTTAAACAACAGTTTGAGGAAAAGTGCCCAGGCTGTTCCATGTGTCACTGGTCAGTGTAAAAGCGCGGCTCGCTCAGGGTGAAATTAACACTTGCAAAGAGGAGTCAGCATTCAAAGGCTCTGGATTCCTTCAGTAGGTGCAAAGCAGACAGAACCCCCGTCTCTGTATTTCTGTTTATCACAACCCATGTTAAGTCATAGTCCTGGATACGTAGGGCAAAATTCTAGGCTCCCTTACATCAGTGAGAACCTGTTTGAACCATGGTAACGCGTGGGAGCGGGATCGATTGGGTTATAGGCCCCAATTCAGCCAAACACTTCAGCACATGTCAGAGTTTTGTAGTCAATGGATGTTAAGAACATCAGAACGGCCACACTGGGTCAGAGCAAAGGTTCATCTAGCCAGGGCCGGCTCCAGGGTTTTTGCCGCCCCAAGCAGCAAAAAACCCCCCAAAAACAAAAAAACAAACGTGATCACCATCTGCGGCCCTAATTCGGCGGGAGGTCCTTCGCTCCCAGCAGGAGTGAGGGGCCGTCCGCCGAATTGCCGCCCAATAGCTGGATGTGCCGCCCCTCTCCAGAGTGGCCGCCCCAAGCACCTGGTTGGCAAGCTGGTGCCTGGAGCCGGCCCTGCATCTAGCCCAGTATCCTGTCTTCCGACAGTGGCCAGTGCCAGGTGCCCCAGAGGGAAGGAACAGAACAGGGAATCATCAAGTGATCCATCCCCTGTCGCCCATTCCCAGCGTCTGGCAAACAGAGGCTAGGGACACCATCCCTGCCCATTCTGGCTAATGGCCATTGCTGGACCTGTCTCCCATGAACTTATCTAAAGTTAAATACATTGTTTGACTGGGCTTTGGTTGGTAAGTGCTAGTGGGTGCTAACTCGGCTCCTTTTGAAAGAACAGCATTTCAGAGCATGAACTTTCTTTGCTCTGCCCAGGGTGACCGCAGTCTACGCAAGCAGGATGGCTCATCCACCTTCTTCTTCTGCTATGGCTCTGTCCTCAGTCTCCCACATCCCAAACTACTAAAGGTAGAATGTGACCCGTAACGGTGACCCATGAAGAGCAGTGCCCAATCTCACATAGACAGTGCATATAAAATGTACATGACAGCAGTATAATACAGTTTATGGGATACAAAACGAGGCGATGTGGTACAGCATGGCCTCCTGCTTTCCCATGCCAACTGAAATAAAAACAATTACAAATGGTAATGCCCTGTTTGAAATCATTCTACGGCCATTTTTTTGTTGGAGGCTTGTACTTAGACGAGGTCAGTCCTGGGGTCAGGTAATTCCCTATTTATCTTAGCTGATTTACCCGTCTCCATGACATAAGACGACTATTCAATAATTTAGGCACATTTTGGATCTTGCCTATCCTGCCTGTATCTTACCCTGTAGCTGCAACCACAATGAATGCCAGCATCCTGCGAATACAACCCCAAACACTGCAAACCCAGAAACGCTTCGCAGAGAGAACGCCCCTGCCTTGACAAGCTTACAATATAAATTCAGCAAAAAGGTTAAGGGAAGGGAAGGCTCATAAAATAACATGTTGTGTTGCATTTAGTTCCAGGGATGTTCTCTCGCTCGCTCTCTTTTAAAATTATTTTTGCTTTTTGAATAACAATTTGCTTAAATATCTGCACAGCACCTAGCACAATTGGGCCCTGATCCCTGATTGGGGCCTCTATTTTCTACTGCAATTCTAATTGCACTCAACAATGCATATGGGGTGGAAGGGGAGTGGTGGACGACTTGCCAAAAAGGCAAGGTGGCTGGGTGCCCCGGAGGAAGGAAATGTTCCCAGGAATAGGAAGGATGGAGGCAGTACGGGGACAAGGAAAAGGAGGGATCGGTAAAGCTATTGGCATAGCATGGTGCCTCACTTGGGCTGCAGTAGGAAAGGAGAGTTGCTATGTAGGTGGCCAGGGGACACTGGGGAACAGAGCTGACCACTGAATAATTGCTTTGATGAATTTCACAACATTTTTTGAATGAATGATTTACTATATGGTTCCATCCCAGGGGATGTATGGGGAGAGGGATGGGGCTGGATAATGAGGCTGAAGTGTTTGAACCTGCTGCAAAAGGAGACAGGAAACCAGTGCCAGGATTTGAGTAGGGGTGACATGATTAGAACGTTGGACAAGTAAGGTAACTTCGCCTTGAGGGTTTGAATGGATGGCAGAAGAGAAACAATATCCAGTGGGTCATGGAAGGTGGAGCTTGGAGTAGTCCAGGAAGGTGAGGGCCTAAGCCTAGGTTCCCCACCCCCCAGTGGAAATCATCAATGGAACCAGCAAGGCAGACTGCGGAGATGCTGCAGCTAGAGTGAGAAGTGAGAGGGGCTTGCATTTGGAAAGAGACACACGGGAAGGTGTCAAGGATGGTCCCACAGTGCCAATGGGGAGGTAGTGGCGAGAGGGGGCACTTGAGCCTGAAGTGATCGGATTGGAGCTGTACCTATGAGCGTCGTTGGCGCAGAACCTGAGTGAGTAGCATCAGCGACAGGATGATGTGCCCAGTCTGAGTGTGAGACACAGGAGCCAAGGCAGTGAGACGCCGCGGGAGGGGGGAAGCGGGGGGGACTCCTGCCAAAGAATGCCAATGTTCTACTCAAATCAACTGGCAAGATCCCGAACAAAGAGGAAACGTAATGAGGCCTTGGTCCTTTGGGTGCACGTTTGTTGAGGGGCCAAGCCCTTTACAGCTGGGAATTTGAGTCTCTAGATGAAGAACATGCCTGAGCAGCTAGGCGACAGCAGCTTGTGTGCCAGCTTGGGAGCGAGGCTCTTGGCTGCATCTCAGACAGACCGGGGAGGAAGCTCTCCAGTGACCAGGCTGGCAGTCTGGGCATGGAGTGACTTCGGGGACCAGCCGGATGAGGTGAGAGCGGAGGACAAATTCCTGGGGAGAGCTGGAAGAGCTTTGGTGAGCAGAACTGTGAGTTTGTCACTCAACTGGATTCCAAAGGGGAGATGTAATTTGGAGGCAGGAGATGTATGAAAGCTGTACAGTTGAAAGACAGAAGGGCACCAAGGCACTAGGCAATTATGCCATTATTGGAAATGAGATTTACGCTCTTGAGTCACTTGGACGTTTTTGAAAATTTCACCCTATGTCTCTGAGTTGGAGGCCAGTGCCTGAACACGAGGACCATGGAAATGCCGAAGAGCTGGTAGAGATTGGAGGCTGGGAGAGGGGTGAAGGTACGATTGCTTATCCTGGAACAGGGAAGAGCTAAATGGAGAAAGGAGAGATCTGTTGAGCGCTCTCAGACAATGATTCTGAATTGGCTCCAAATACCCGCCAAGGTAACGTTTATATGGGAAGGAGAAAAATTACCTTTATCGTTACAATATATTACAGTAACATTAAGATCCCTCTCTCTAAGCCTGTCAATGCCATTACTGCATGATGATTCTATGAAATGATTAAGAAAGAAAGTGATAATTCAGTTCATTTTCCTGAACTCTGATCTGTAAGAAAGTCGTTATCAAAAATGGATTTTATGAAATAATGTTTAGCCACATTTAAATCAGACAGCTAAATGCTGGCAAACCATGCCAGTCAGTTCATTAAGTCTGAATAAACACAATACATTAATATTAATTTTCATTCTCATATATCCGAATTAGAAAGCAGCAAAGAGGAAAAAAATGTAATCTAATTAAACTAATTGGAATTTTGCTAATAAATTGCCCTTCATTAAATTCTTTATTGCAGTAACTTTTCTAAAACACCAGGAATGCTACCTAACATTCAGTACTGGCTGCTCCTCAACAGAAACCATCAGTCTCCGAGTCAGAGAGCGATAGCATGGTGGTATTTCCTTCCAGAGCTGCTTTCTGGGCATAGGATTTCTGACTTGCACGGCAGGGATATCTGCTGGGTGACATGCCGTTGAAGAGTCACCTTACATTTTGATGGATGCAAGACTGATACACTGACCCAGTTGTAAACAGCCTTGGTCACCCAAGTAAGGGTGCATTTCAACCCATTATCTCTAGACTCATTCAACCCGAATTAAGACATTGCTTACACTGCCTAAGGAAAAAGAGTCTGGGTCTCAAGAGATTGGTCCATTAAGGCAGCTTGGTGCCATCCATGCAGTTTTGCCACCAGTAGAACCTACGGGTCCAATTCCTTTTGCCGCCTGAGTGAATCAGAAATGACTCCACTGACTGAACCCCTGTGTAAAACTGGTGCTGGGGAGACCAGAATTGGGCCGCCCAAGAGACGGACTGCCACCATGAGGATAGAAAGTTCATATTTAACAGAAGTCTGTGGTTTTCATTCTTTTTTTTCTTTTTGCCACTTTTGCTAATTAAAAATCGGGGCTGCTTCTGCAATCCCTGCACACTCAGTACTACCCTTACCTCAAGGGCAGTTCCTCACTCCGGACCCCACACGGCTCCCTTTGACGACAGTGGAAGCAGGTTTGGGCGCAGAGTATCTACGGGACTGGAAGTCCGGGACCTGTGTGTTGGATCAGGAATCTTCTCTCACCCTGCCCATCATCTTGTCTTGCCTGACCGGACAACAAAATCAAAATGCTGAACTTGGTACATTTGTAATTTCACAGTCTCTTGCCAAGGAAATATTTACAGCATAAGATCATGGGATGACTTAAAAGGTAAAAATAGTTTGCAAGGAAGAAAATATTTTAAACCCACACAGTTTTCAATCAGCAGCAGTCACAGGCAGGAGAATATAGAAAATGCAGCAAAGTTGCTCTACGTTTAAACATTCTTTTTGTCAAGATTTCCCCAGTGCCAAAGTCCGGATAAATGGATTAAAGGTTCCAAACCCTTGTCCTGAGAAGAATGAATAACAAAGCGCAAGCTTTGTCTCTGGGGTTGGTGTTGGCTATATTGCTCTTGGAGGACTCTTTTGCTAACTGATCCACTCAGAAATAATTCCAAAGAAGATGCATGGAAGAGTTTGACAGCAGTTCCAGGAGGAATAGAGGTCATTTCACATTGCATGAGACAGCTGCTGGGCACCAGTTAGTTCTCATGCTGCAAAAAGCCCTACATAAAAAGCTACCCATTTTACTCCCAGACTGAACTGCTGCCAAGGAACACAACTAGTTTGGTCACCCCAACTTCTTAGGGGGACAAAGCCGCTCTGACCATTCTCTGGTACAAATCAGTTATAGCAAATGTACACACAGGGGTATTCTTCCCTTAGAGGCAAAACCCACCCCGGGCAGATTGGAAATGATAGGGAAGGTTTATGAAAAATATTACTTCATCTGCAGTGGAGCCACAGCGCCGGAGCACCTGCAGAGGGGTACTCTGTGACCTGCCCCCCATAACAAGGTCTCCACAGCAGCCACACATTGCTTATAGAAAAGTGCACTCCCCAAGCTCCAAAGCCTGGGAAACAAGCAGGGAGAACTGGAAGTCCTGGCACAGTCAGGGAACTATGATGCGATTGGAATAACAGAGACTTGGTGGGATAACTCACATGACTGGAGTACTGTCATGGATGGATATAAACTGTTCAGGAAGGACAGGCAGGGCAGAAAAGGTGGGGGAGTTGCATTGTATGTAAGAGAGGAGTATGACTGCTCAGAGCTCCGGTATGAAACTACAGAAAAACCTGAGAGTCTCTGGATAAAGTTGAGAAGTGTGAGCAACACGGGTGATGTCGTGGTCGGAGTCTGCTATAGACCACCAGACCAGGGGGATGAGGTGGACGAGGCTTTCTTCTGGCAACTAGCAGAAGTTGCTAGATCGCAGGCCCTGGTTCTCATGGGAGACTTTAATCACCCTGATATCTGCTGGGAGAGCAATACAGTGGTGCACAGACAATCCAGGAAGTTTTTGGAAAGTGTAGGGGACAATTTCCTGGTGCAAGTGCTGGAGGAACCAACTAGGGGCAGAGCTTTTCTTGACCTGCTGCTCACAAACAGGGAAGAATTAGTAGGGGAAGCAAAAGTGGATGGGAACATGGGAGGCAGTGACCATGAGATGGTCGAGTTCAGGATCCTGACACAAGGAAGAAAGGAGAGCAGCAGAATACGGACCCTGGACTTCAGAAAAGCAGACTTTGACTCCCTCAGGGAACAGATGGGCAGGATCCCCTGGGAGAATAACATGAAGGGCAAAGGGGTCCAGGAGAGCTGTCTGTATTTTAAAGAATCCTTATTGCAGTTGCAGGAACAAACCATCCCGACGTGTAGAAAGAATAGTAAATATGGCAGGCGACCAGCTTGGCTAAACAGTGAAATCCTTGCTGATCTTAAACGCAAAAAAGAAGCTTACAAGAAGTGGAAGATTAGACAAATGACCAGGGAGGAGTATAAAAATATTGCTCAGGCATGCAGGAGTGAAATCAGGAAGGCCAAATCACACTTGGAGTTGCAGCTAGCAAGAGATGTTAAGAGTAACAAGAAGGGTTCTTCAGGTATGTTAGCAACAAGAAGAAAGTCAAGGAAAGTGTGGGCCCCTTACTGAATGAGGGAGGCAACCTAGTGACTGAGGATGTGGAAAAAGCTAATGTACTCAATGCTTTTTTTGCCTCTGTCTTCACAAACAAGGTCAGCTCCCAGACTGCTGCACTGGGCAGCACAATATGGGGAGAAGGTGACCAGCCCTCTGTGGAGAAAGAAGTGGTTCGGGACTATTTTGAAAAACTGGACGTGCACAAGTCCATGGGGCCGGATGCGCTGCATCCAAGGGTGCTAAAGGAGTTGGCGGATGAGATTGCAGAGCCATTAGCCATTATTTTTGAAAACTCATGGCGATCGGGAGAGGTCCCGGATGACTGGAAAAAGGATAATGTAGTGTCCATCTTTAAAAAGGGGAAGAAGGAGGATCCGGGGAACTACAGGCCAGACAGCCTCACCTCAGTCCCTGGAAAAATCATAGAGCAGGTCCTCAAGGAATCAATTATGAAACACTTAGAGGAGAGGAAAGTGATCAGGAACAGTCAGCATGGATTCATCAAGGGGAAGTCGTGCCTGACTAACCTAATTGCCTTCTATGATGAGATAACTGGCTCTGTGGATGAGGGGAAAGCAGTGGATGTGTTATTCCTTGACTTTAGCAAAGCTTTTGATACGGTCTCCCACAGTATGCCAAGTTAAAGAAGTATGGGCTGGATGAATGGACTGTAAGGTGGATAGAAAGCTGGCTAGATCGTCGGGCTCAACGGGTAGTGATCAATGGCTCCATGTCTAGTTGGCAGCCAGTTTCAAGCGGAGTGCCCCAAGGGTCGGTCTTGGGGCCGGTTTTGTTTAATATCTTTATTAATGATCTGGAGGATGGAGTGGACTGCACTCTCAGCAAGTTTGCCGATGACACTAAACTAGGAGGCGTGGTAGATACACTAGAGGGTAGGGATCGGATACAGAGGGACCTAGACAAATTAGAGGATTGGGCCAAAAGAAACCTGATGAGGTTCAACAAGGACAAGTGCAGAGTCCTGCACTTAGGACGGAAGAATCCCATGCACAGCTACAGACTAGGGACCGAATGGCTAGGTAGCAGTTCTGCAGAAAAGGACCTAGGGGTCACAGTGGACGAGAAGCTGGATATGAGTCAACAGTGTGCTCTTGTTGCCAAGAAGGCTAACGGCATTTTGGGCTGTATAAGTAGGGGCATTGCCAGCAGATCGATGGACGTGATCGTTCCCCTTTATTCGACATTGGTGAGGCCTCATCTGGAGTACTGTGTCCAGTTTTGGGCCCCACACTACAAGAAGGATGTGGAAAAATTGGAAAGAGTCCAGCGGAGTGCAACAAAAATGATTAGGGGTCTGGAGCGCATGACTTATGAGGAGAGGCTGAGGGAACTGGGATTGTTTAGTCTCCAGAAGAGAAGAATGAGGGGGGATTTGATAGCAGCCTACAACTACCTGAAGGGGGGTTCCAAAGAGGATGGAGCTCGGCTGTTCTTAGTGGTGGCAGATGACAGAACAAGGAGCAATGGTCTCAAGTTGCAGTGGGGGAGGTCTAGGTTGGATATTAGGAAACACTATTTCACTAGGAGGGTGGTGAAGCACTGGAATGCGTTACCTAGGGAGGTGGTGGAGTCTCCTTCCTTGGAGGTTTTTAAGGCCCGGCTTGACAAAGCCCTGGCTGGGATGATTTAGTTGGGAATTGGTCCTGCTTTGAGCAGGGGGTTGGACTAGATGACCTCCTGAGGTCCCTTCCAACCCTGATATTCTATGATTCTATGATTCAAAGAGCATCAGCAGAGTGCTAGAAAGCTGTACAATTGAATAGCTGTGAGGTTCTTTCGAACCACCCTAAAGAAGTCAATGGGAGGACAACAATTGTGTATTAAATTCTGCAAGACACTTTGCTCACATTTCATATTGCGACTCCATTTATGAAGGGTTAATAAATGATTGAATAGATGTTACCGGCCTGTTATAGACATGGACTTGCTTAGCAAGAGTGGCGGGATAACTTAACTGTGGCAATGACACCGTTTCAGGTCCCAGCGGGGAAATGCAGAGCAGGCCTTTCTAGGCAGTTGGACTTAGCTGGGGGAACTCACAGTGTAGGCAGGGAGCCCTGCAGCCTGGAAATGCCTCAGTCAGGAGGCATGTCTCCTCCCAAGAGACTCAATGGCAGGGGAGCCAGAAACCTGAGAGACGGTGCCCTGGCTGGCCCATGGAGGGGGAAGACAGGTGCCATTAACAGTTACCACAGCCCTTAGTATGCTGTTCCAATGGTTAATTACCTCACTTAACATTTACACCTCATGTACCGTCTAACACTTCCCTTCTCCCTTCCCTTTGGTTCTCTTCTCTAGAGAAATCAGAGGTCCCCAAACTATAGGGGTGGAATGTTTGGGGGGGCCCGGTGGGACCCGGGTCAGCCCAGTGGGGGGTGGGGAGGGAGTGCCACCCAGGTCCTCTTCGGCCCCATCCCCAGCATTGGCCCCAACCGCGGCTTCCGATGCCGGCCCCAGATCCAATCCCCCAGGCGCGGCCCCAGACCCAACCCCAGCCTTGGCCCCTGGCTGCAGCTCCATTCCCGGCCCCAGCCCCAGCCCCAGCCCTGGCCCCAGCTACGGCCCCAGCCTCGGCCCTCTTACCCCTGTCTTCCCCGCCCCCCGAGCCATGGCCCTGCTCCTGGGAGGCACGGACAGGGATAAAGGCGGCAAGACCGTGAAAAGTTTGGGGGCCACTGATGTAAACTGTAAACTCTTCAAGGCAGGCGCTGTCTCTCACTCCGTGTTTGTACAGGCCCTAGCAGAGCGGGGCCCCGGCTCATGTGGAGTTCCTGGATGTTACTGTAATACAAGGAATAAAATAGGAAATGTTTGAAAGTTGTATCGTTTGCAGGTACAGCAATGGATTCACAGAGCTAAATTCTGAACTCCATGACCCCATTACTACAGGGCCATGCACCGGGAGAGAGGACACCATGTTTTTATTCCTTCATTTGGTGCTAGGTACCTGTAAAGAATTCAGAGACGTTTTAACTAGGGCTGCCAAACATTTTAAAAAAATAATTGCAATTAATTGCAAGATTTAAAAAAATAATCACGATTAATCACATTTTTAATTACTCTGTTAAACAATAATAGAATACCAATTTAAATTTATTATAAATATTTTTGGATTTTTTTTTACATTTTCAAATATATTGATTTCAGTTACAACACAGAATACAAAGTGTACAGTGCTCACTTTATATTATTATTTTATTAAAAATATTTGCACTGTAATAAAGATAAACTAAAGAAACCAATTTTTTTCAATACACCTCATAGAAGAACTGTCATCATCGGTGGTGGCGATCCCTCGAGGTCGAGGATGATCTTTCACAGGTTTTATTTTTCATGGGTCCTTTGGTGAGTGAGGAGGCTGATCCTTGAGCCACAGGCTCATTGGCAGACGTTGCAGGTAGTGTTGGAAGACATGGTTGGCCTGCGATTGCTGTGTGACCGTCATCTTTCCTTTCTTTTCTGGCGTTTTTCTGCAACCAGGGCAAGGCAATTTTCCTCAAAAGTGGACGTTCCCTGTCTGGCAAGTCTTCTCCAGTTATCCCTATCCTGGGCTACTGTCTCCCAGTGTGTGGTGTCGATGCCGCATCTCTTGATGTTTATATTGAGGGTGTCTTTAAAGCATTTTCTTTGGCCTCCCAGTTTCCTTTCTCCTTTGGTGAGCTGAGCATACAGCAGTTGTTTTGGTAAGCATACATCAGGCGTGAGCGCACAGTGCCCGCTCCACCTCAGCTGGTGCTGGATAATCAGGGCCTCAACACTGAAGATGTTGGCCTCTGTGAGGACACTGACATTAGTGCGATGATCCTCCCACTTTATGTTGAGGATCTTCCGAAGAAATTGCTGGTGCTGGCATTCCAGGTTTTTCAGGTGTTTTCTGTAGGTCACTCAAGTCTCACAGCCGTAGAGGAGAGTTGGGACCATTACCACTGCTTTATAAACTAAAAGTCTAGTGTGTGTTCTGATATTGTGATTGTTGAACACCCAGTGAGACAGTTTGCCAATTCTGTGCTCAATCTCGACGTCTATGTCTGCCCTCTGTGAGAGATGGCTGCCAAGATAGGCAAAGTATTCTACGTTTTGCAGTTCTTCTTTGTCGATATAGATCTTCCTTGCTGGGTCTGATGATTGACCAGGGTCTGGCTGGTGGAGAACTTTTGTTTTGCCAATGTTCAGAGTTAGCCCTAGGCTTTTGTAAGCTTCAGAGAAGCAATTATGGGCTGTTTGTAGATGCTTCTTTGAGTGTGCAACTACAGCTCAATCATCTGCGTTCTGGAGTTTGGTTATTGTTGCTGATATTAGTTTAGTTCTGGCCCGGAGACGAGAATGGTTGAAGAGGTTGACGTCAATCTGATATTGGATGCCAGTGCCCTGTGGTAGACAGTCTTGGGTTCACACAAGTACTGTAGTGCAATCTCTTTATCGTGAAAGTGCAACTTACAAATGTAGATTTTTTTTTACATAACTGCACTCAAAAATAAAAAAAAAAATTAAAACTTTGTGCCTAAAGGTTAAATCATGAAGGGGCATATGCATATTTAGCGTCTCTGACACATAAATACCTTGCAACGCTGGCTACAACAGTGCCATGTGAATGTCTGTTCTCACTTTCAGGTGACATTGTAAGTAAGAGATGAAGCATTATCTCCTATAAATGTAAATAAACGTGATTGGCTGAACAAGAAGTTAGACTGAGTGGACTTGTATGAGGTGAATTGAAAAATACCATTTCTTTTATCTTTTTTACAGTGCAAATATTTATAATAAAAAATAATAATATAAAGTGAGCACTCTACGCTTTGTATTCTGTGTTGTAACTTAAAACAATATATTTGAAAATATAGAAAAACATCCAAAAATATTTATAATAAATTTAAATTGGTATTCTATTATTGTTTAATGGTGCGATAAAAACTGCGATTAATCAGGACTATTTTTTAATCTAGTTAATTTGTTTTGCATTAATCAAATGCATTAACTGAAATTAATTGACAGCCCTAATTTTAACCTTACCCTTGCATGAAAAACTCTGGATTTTTCCTAGATATAGCCTTCCTTTTCCTTTTGTTAGTGACTATACAGAACACTGCTTCCCATCAATTCAGTGACCTTGCTTACTTTCATAAAACTACTGTTGTTCATTCTCTGAGGACCCTTTGAAGGAATGTCCTTTTAGTACTTTAGCTAATACGGATCAGTAGAAAAGCTACACTTTTCTCCTACATTTGAGTCATCAACAGATTTTGGATGCAAGCATATGGGAACTAAAAAATGAGTAAAATTCTGTTAAAAACACTGTTTGTCACTTCACAAAAAGAAAACCATCTGGGAGGCCAGGATTCTCACAGAGCTCTAGAGATGAGCAGTGTCGTGCCAGCCAAAAATGTTGGAGGCAACGGAAGGTGAGATAAAACAGAAAAGGGAGATGGGAGAGTGGAGAAAGATACAATGAAGGAAAGAGTAAAATTTTAAGAAGTGAAAACAGGGAGAGATAGGAATGAACAGAAAGCCGAGAACACTGGGAGAAGGGGAATGGTTCTGTTTTTTATTGTTACTATTTGTGTGTGAATGGGAGAGAGGCAACCAATTCATTTCCGCTGGTTTGAAAGATTCTACTGTTTCCAATGGCATTTCCCATTTGAAAGATCAGGTCTCTCTGTCAGAGGCGACGGCTATTTCACACCATTGGAACTTTTTAAGTGCACCCAGCATGGCACTGAATGCAGAAATATCTCTATGACTCCCATACAAATCTCTGGCTGTGTTTTTTTTAAAATCTTTATCTCCCAGCAGCCCCTCCTTTGCTGCCCCTTTATCTCTTGTCTTGCCCTTTCCAAACTTCCAGCCGTGCTGTGTGTGACAGAGAGCTGACTCAATATTGTGCCACAGCTGGGTAGACAGACTAATGCTCAAAGGGGCAGAAAGCTGGAAGGAGTTCAAATATTGGTTTTTATGATTTTCATTCCCTCCGGCTATAGGAGAGGGGGCAGACAACAGCAGAGAAGCAGTCGGTTTAGCAGTCAGCGCGCACTCCCACAGGCAACGTAAAAGATATTGAGAGAATATTTCTGTGCTCTAAGCTAAAGCAGATATGGAAATACACTTTGACTCTTTGAAATAATAAACATGTTCCCAGAATGAGCCTCCAGTGCACTTAACACAAGAAAAACAACAGTGAAAAAGGACAGAAACATTAAACTAACTTCAGAGCAATGAATCTAAAACATTAAGTTTCGCAA
The DNA here is from genome assembly GCF_002925995.2 of Terrapene triunguis. Taxonomy (NCBI): domain Eukaryota; kingdom Metazoa; phylum Chordata; order Testudines; family Emydidae; genus Terrapene; species Terrapene triunguis. The sequence continues at coordinate 2,174,479 of NW_020664588.1, forward strand.
AGTGGCAGGACTGTTGAAAGACTAAAAATCTTAGGGTAGTAGGGCGACCTTGCAGAACTAATGGGAAATTTACCAGCTCTGGCATAACATCACCATGATGAAGAGATGATGGGAAAACGGATTGATATTTACTCACCCACCAAAATAAAAAGAATGACTCACCCGGCGCACGTGGGAGGGAGTATTTTGCAATACAGTGAGCATGGATTTCCGAGGGAAATCAGTTGGGACCTGTCTGTGTTCTTTGTAGAGGAAGAGCTGCTCTGAAGTAGACAGCTAGCCAAAAGAAGCCTAAATAATGCTTCACTGCCACAGTACTCAGCTTAGCAGCTGCACCTGACCCCGGTGTCTTTAATGCCATTTGCACTGACTTGATACAATTGACTGTGAAGTTACTGCTTTTGAATGGATTTCACTGTGACTGGAAAAAAACTGCAGGTGGTTTTAAGCTTTCCCTTTCACTGGAGAGAGGCATATCTCACTTTCATGAGCCTGTCATGTGCTGTTATGTAAACAACATTGGAGGCATAGGGCATTTCCTGGGAATTAATGACAGACCAGGAAGCGTCGATAACCCTTGACTCTCAACCTCAGGTGGTCATGAATCTCCAGCAATTGTCCTGCACTGAGGTTTCCATTGCTATTGCCTCCTTGGGCTCCGATTTAGACCACCGGGGAGTTCATGAGGACAGTGGGTTATTCCAGGGAGCTCATACTGCTGGCCATATCTTGGAGCTCTGTTTGGGATGGAGCTGGAGTTAAGGTCACTGGAAATTACACTATGTCATAGACTGACATTGCTGCCGACACTCTGAGGTCAGGACCCAGGAGTTCTTGGGTGAGGTTCTCTGGTCTGTGTTGTGCAGGAGGTCAGACTGGATCCGCATAATGGTCCCGTCTGGCCGTGGATTCTATCAATCTATTTGTATGCCCATTTGGATCAGAACCTGCTCCATCAAAATCAGTACCCAAACTCTTACCTTGAGGCCTATGAATATCTTCCTTGCCTTCATCCTCACAAGACCCCCCCCCCCGTTCGTGGATGACACAAGGTGAGAGGGAAGAAAGCAGGAGCTCTGATTTGTTTTGTGTTGCAGACAGACTGGTGAGTCCCAGGGTCCTCTGCTTGGGTTGCTGTTCAGAGTCCCTTCCATTGTGAGGAAATGTCTTGTAATTTTGTGGATAAGATGGATCCATTTCAGAGCTAGCTTCATGCATCTTTGATGACAGAGTAATATTCTGGGGTTGTTGGGGACAAATGCGAAGTCTTCTTTGCTTGACCAAGTTCCTGCAAGTGCAGTGAGAATTCCATGTTATTCCGGGTAGATAGAGTTGGTCAAATTTTTTGGCCAAAGTTTCCCCATCAGAGAATTCAGTGTAACTGAGATCAAAGTGTTTTGCAGAATGTCTGTGTTGATGAACTGTTTCAATTTCCCTACCAGATTTTTTTTAAATGTAATTTCATATCGACATATGGAAACAAAATGCAATTTTTCATTTTGCTTTGAGTTAAAATGTCACTTCTATTTTTGTGACATGTTTTCTGAAATGTTTTAGTTATCTGGTTTTGGTTTCTGGAGATTCAGGATTTCTTCCCCTTCCTCCTCCTATTTTCCCCTGGGAAGTGGTAAAGTGAAAAGATGGGAAAGTGAGGAACAGCCTACCCACCCCCGCCTCCCCCCCGCCCCAATGTTTAACACTTCTTTACCTTTCCAAGTTTTTCATGTCTCTACTTTATGCAACTCCACTGTGGGGAAGATCCATTTTGGAGTCCAATGCAGTATATATTCCCAATGACCTCCCTCAGCTCAGTCTATGCAGTATAAGGAAATAAGTCTGGAACCTTCGCCTTCTCCTGTGAAGCTGCACTTCCCAACACAGAAGCAATTAATGGGGAGTGGGAGGGAAACCCAGCCACCCCCAAAGCCTCTTTCAAGCTGACTCCACCCTTCCTGAATCAGTTTGAAACGACTCTCTGAGTCTGCCAAGTTGCTCGGTGACTGATGATGTCATTCATCCGGAGAGGTTAAAATATCTATGCCTGTTGGCAGAGGGCAGGAGAGGAGGCCTACCCTTGTTGACAGGGCATGCTGGGAGCAGAGAGAGAAGGCAGGTAACCAGGCACCTGGAGCCCACTGGAAGGAGACACTAGCTGTGAGGCTGGACCCAGAACCTAGTGAAGTCATTCAGACATTTCCACGGAGCCCAATGGTCTCTGGCTAGGCGATGAATATAAAGTGAGACTGATCAGGTGCTGTGAGGGCATTTCAATTTCGAGCTGCCTTTGCAGGACATTTTTACCACCTAAATTTCCAGCCTGTGCTGTGTCAATTCAGCCTTGGCTACTCTGTGCTGGGCAGTCAACCCAGTGAAGATTACACTGAAAGTTTAGCTTGCTTCACACAGGGCTGGATTTTATTTGAGCTATAATACTGACGTCTCGGAGTGCCCTAGACTCCGAAGCAGGGACGATGAAAGCTGATGCCAAGCCCCCTGGTGTTGGAACCCTGTGGACAGATGAATAAGAAGAGTGAAATAATTCCCACTCAGCACAAGGAGAGCAGGGTGTTTGCTGTTGTTTTCATGGCCTGAAGTGGGCAGTACGAGGAGGAAACCACTTTTATTTACATGGGGAAATGGTGAAAGATTTTGAAAGTGGAGACGAGCGGGTTACAAAAAAACGTCAGGGAGCAGCAGAAGGGAAAGTTTGCCAAGGGGAATAATAAGCTACGTCTCCTCTAGATTCACATTGGGTCCCCTGCTAGCAGCCCTGCCTGCTGCAAAAGGGGACTTTCCATGCACACGATCTCAGACTCTGGGGGGGAGCCGTGGTGCGGCTGCTATTGGCCTCCCCCATGTTGCTGAGGGGGTCATTTATTTTCCATGTGTGCCCTGTGTTATACAGGAGTCAAATTAGATTATTCACTGTGGTCCCTTTTGGCTTTGTGATTTATGGATCTATGTGTACAAGGGACCTCTGATCTGATAGCCTGGTGATACAGTCGTGTTCCCTTGTATCCCTGTCTCTTCCTGAACGCACTTCCTCTCAGGTGAGCTGAGGAGCTCATCTCACGATCAGAAGTCGGTTTATAGACTGCCAGTTTCTCAGGTCAGGAACCAGCTTTTCTTTGTCTTGATACATTGCACAGAACACACTGCGAGGGAGGGAGTGGGGGCCCAGAAGCAAATTGCTACAATAATTGGGCAGAACCAGGCAAGTCACATTCACATGCAGCCACTGAGCCTCTAGAAAATATATTCATTAGGGCAGCATTTCCCAAACTGGGGTCCATGGACCGCTGGGGTCCCCAAGGGTACTCCAGGGGGTCTGCGGGCCCCACTGGTCAACTCTTCCCCCTCCCTCTATCTCCCAGAATCCACTGAAGCCAAACCGGGAGATTTTAGGCACTAAAAGTCCAGCGGCGCAGCGGGGCTAGGGCAGGCTCCCTACCTGCCCTGGCTCCGCGCTGCTCCCGGAAGCAGCCGGCACATCTCTGCGGGCCCTGGAGGGGGCAGGAGGTCTCCGCCTTGAGCACTGACTCCTCAGTCTCATTGGCCGGGAATTGCACCCTGCACCCCCTCCTGCACCCAAACTCCCTCCCAGAGCCCGCACCCTGCACCCTTTCCAGCACCCAAACTTGGCTTACATCCTGGAGCAAGAGGGCTTCTATTGTGAGTATTTTTGGTTTTAATATTTCCTGTAATAATTCTGGATATTGTCATTATTCCTGCAACTTTTGAACCCTTCTAATCTCTTGGTTTGAAGGACGTCTTGGGACAGTGAGCTCCAATCACCATATTCATATTCCTCAAGTATAATTTAGGATTGGGGGACAGGACTGGGGTAAAATTTCCATTCTAATGAGAGCTGTTTTAACTGTGCCAGTGACTCAGTACAGTATTCCAGCATGGCTCTGACTTTGTACATTTATTTTGCCTATGATGACAGAGACCTGAAAACACCCATCCCAGAGCCCAATTCCCAATCTTCTGTATATGTAAATAATGACAAAATGCACTAGGCACATTTATCATCAGCTGCAATAATCTGACTGCACCAATGGCATATGTCAGGAGGTGGCCTCTTCAAAACGCTTCAGCATTCTGCAGCTGGAACTCTAAAGGCTGCTCAGTGACATTGTCCAGCTAGACATGTGGAGAAGTAAAAGCCATTTGCGCCGCTGTTCAGAAAGAGCACCCACTTTAGGCTTTAATTTGTGCTCTTCCTCCTTCCGAAAATATTTTGGGCAGTAATGGGTGGTTTTGCATTCAGAGCCGTGTGGATTATTTCTGCTACTAAAACGCCCAGGGAAGGACATTTATTTCGATTAGGCTGCCTTGTTACACAAACATAAATGTTATTTGAGCAAATGAAATCAATCTGCCTCTTTCCTCTTCCTGCTCTTCCAAGAAAGTCCATTGTGGCCAAGCCAACATACTAACCAAATGCACAGCCATTTGTTACTCTGTTGTTTCTATTGCGACTAATGCTAATAAAGCTTTCATCAGGGCTTCAGCACAATGGCACACAGAAAAAATTGGAAGCCCATGTATTAGATAATGCATGTTTACTGCGACAGGAGATAACAAATGGGATTAGCTATTCAATGGCCATTGTTGGCTGGAGCCTTGGAAAAACATTAAACAGAAGGCAAAGCAAATAACCCTTTCCCTAGTGGCCGAACAGATTTTGAAATCATTCCTCTTTTTTTGTTTCTAGCCTGCAAGTAGCCTGTACAGAGACAATTAGCGATTTCACCAGTTATTTGCAAAACAAAAGACTTTTAGCTAAAGAAATAATTAGCAGAAAACCATTTTTTAAAAAATCTGCTCAAAGGGCTCAGTTCTCCATTGTGTTATACCGTTTTTAGACTGGTGTAATTCCAAGTGTCTGATTGCAACTCCATCATACGTTGAAGACATCAGAGTTTCCAATAGAAACAATGGCTTTTAATTATTGTGAGTCACTAGATCATGCAAACAAAATAATAGATTGCATTGTATTATAAAACCATTATTCAAAAACCACAAAAGTAGAAGCAGGATTATGGTGGCTTTTGGAGATCTCTCAAAACAGTGCAGGCCTCATAGGAAGAGATACAGTGGTCAACATTAAAAGGTCAGCATTAGATTTAGATTAATTTTTTGGTCTGTTCCAAAAGAAGAATGTAAGAGCTGCCATATTGGGTCAGATCATGTTCCATCTTGCCCAGTATCCTGTCTCCAACAGTGGTGCATACCAGAGCTTCAGAGGGAATATATACAACAGGGCAATTATGAAGTAATCCATCTCTGTCTTCCACTCCTGGCTTCTGGTATTCAGAAGTTTAGCGTAGCCCTTAGCGTGGGGATGCATCCCTGCCCATCAATGGCTATTAGCCAAGACCTCTCCTCCATGAACTCATCCAGTTCTCTTTTGAACCCAGTTATACTTTTGACCATCACAAAATCCCCTGGCAATGAGTTCCACAGTTTAGTTGTAGGTTGTGTTAAAAAGTACTTCCTCTTGTTTGTATTAAATGTCCAAGGTTTGTTGCATGCAGCATCTGTAAGCTAAATCAGACTTGATTTAAAAGTCACATAGTTTACCAGAGTAGTTGGATGCACTGGAAGGTCAAAAGTAATAAAAAGTGTTTGTCACACAGACAAAGAGAGAAGATAGAAACCAGTCTGGTAAAACATTTGTTATGAAAACATTTGTAATTTGTTTAGAGTGAGCTATTTATCATTTTATTCTTCATTGTTGCTGTTCATTTACAGGTTAAATGTCTACCCAATCAAAGCTGTCTCATCCACTTAATGGTCTCTACATTAAAGTTGACCTTCCAATTTAACTTCTTTCAAGATCCTTTAGGTTAAGATTAGTGAAAAGGTATCATTGAGCGTATACAACAAAACTAGACAGCTGTCCCTGGGAGAAGGTTACCCACGGTGATAGCTGAGGTCCTTTTATACTTGGTGTTCTCTTTACAATATACTCTGTGCTGTAAAATTAAAACTCTTCTTCCCGGGTGTAACCTCATGCTGGTTGTGACGGGGCGCCTGCCCCGCACTGGCCCTGGGAGGGTTAAAACCAGCCTAGGGAGGCTGAGCGGCAGGCAGCCAAAGGAGGGGCTGCAGGGGAAACGGCTAACTAGGGTGGCAGCTGCAGACAATTAGGGCGGTGGCTGGACCAGCCAATCAAGGCCCAGCCGGCCCATATAAAAGGAAGCTGCAGACCAGAGCGAAGAGTCTGCTGCAGGGAGCCCTAGGGAGAAGACTGGCTTCCTAGAGGGTCACAGAGAGACCCGGACCTGGGGAAGGCAGGTGCTAGCAGGGACTGGGGGAGCTAGAGAGGGCTCCTGGCGGGCTGCCAGGACTTACAGGCTCGAGGCTCTGGGAAGAGGGCAAAGGAGCTGGCGCCAGAGGCAGGAGTGGAAGGAACTGAGGCTGCGGGGAAGTGGCCCAGGGAATAGAGACAGTGACGTGGAAGGAAGGGGCAGCAGGAAGCCGCTGTTTGCAGGGTCCCTGGGCCAGGGCCCGGAGTAGCGAGGAGGCCTGTCCCCCTCCCCCCCCAGCCGCTGAAGGAGTGGCCCGGCTGTTGACTGCCAAGCCGCTGCGAGGAGTGGCTGGACTCTTGCTGGAGGAGTCCCCCAGAAGGGGGGAAAACCGGATGGTGACATGGCCGGAAGGCTGTGCCACGAAGCAGACGCCGAGAGAAAGGAGCCGTACCGGGTCTGCAGGTGGAGGCAGGGACCGGAGAGCCACCACCACCCAAGGGCGCACCTGCTGGGACTGAGCTAGTTCCTGAAACGCCCAGCAGGAGGCGCCAATGTGGTGAGTGACCCTGTGACACTGGTTCATACTGTAATATAGTTTAGCTAGGATTTGACTGCATTGTTCTGGTCATATAAATGCACAGCTTGCCCCCTTTGTAGGGTGTCTTTGGAAGGGACACGTAGTTTAGTTGATCTATTAACTTCTGAATTTGACTTATCATATGCTTTGAAGAGTGCTTTAATGTCAGGCAATGAGCTTGGATATGGGCAGTTGGAGCCAGATTTCCTAAATTCTCTCATGTGTTGGCCATTGACTCAGTGTGCAGACATTGGCAAATCAAGTAACCGTTCTGTGCCTCAATGTGCCCTTTTGTCAAATGGGTGTAAATCTACCTAGCTTGCAAGAGGTACTTAGGATCTTCCAGAGTCAAAATTAACAGCTGGAAGAAATTCTTTATCTTTACACAGATTTTTTTTAACATCTCAATTTCTGCAATAGACGTCATATATAAATACAGAGTTTACTTGTCTTTAACAATTCACCGAGGCAGCTGTGAACTTTGAATGATAATATTTCCAAATATATCTGTATGGTCATTATTAAAACTATTGTGAGTGTCCCAGGGTGTACAATCCCCACACTGATGGGAAAGGGGCTACAAAGGCTCTGTGTGTGGAGATAGCCCCATCCCTCCCAAACATGCATGGTAGGAAGGAGGCCTTTAACAAGGAGGCAGGTGTGGAAGACAGAGGGAGTTGGAAGTGGCTGGAGTGGCTCCTGAAGCAACATGAAGAACTCCCAGGCCAGAGACTTGCATCCCCAGACCTGCAAGGAGTGACGTGAACTCCCCGAGTAAGCATTCTGGGGAGAGCCTGACTGAGCTTCCTGGCCAGAAGGACCCTCGTAAATACGCTACATAGACCCGCCTGACGTAAGGGGATGTCGCTGGATTTTTTTCCTTTGGAATTGGCCACAGGAAGAGTCTATTCTCAGTCGCACCGATGCCCCTTCTGGTGCCCCGCCAACAAAGAAATATAAGAAGGCCTAGAAAGAGCAGAACCCACTGCAAGGACTAACAGATGGAGACCTCAGCTGGGTCCACCCAGTGTTCATAATCGGCCATGTCCAGAGGCCGAAACACCCCAGGGGGGACTTGTTTACAACTATATTTTAAGTTTTCAGATCATTTGTACAGATTACGTACATCATATTCTAAATACAGAGGGAAAATCTGTGTCCTCTGCCTCTTTTTACGTTGTTAGACTGCAATGCTGCATTTATGAATAAGCGTAATGTTAAGTACATGCGTCGTCTTAATGAGCGAAAGCCTGGCTCCACTGAACTCAGTGTCAAAACTCCCGGTGACTTCCATGGGGCTACTCACTTGTTTAAAGTTATACAGATGTTTAAGTCTTTGCAGGATTGGGGTCTCAGTAATGATAAATTCCAGCTCAGTATGTTATGAGAAGTGGTAGGTTACTGAAATAACTGCTGAAATAAACAGAACACAAGTAATATTTGGAGTTCTACCAAGAAGAAATCAGCAAATCTGAGAAAAGAAATGCTAACTGTTTGTCCTTTCATGCATGGTTGATCGTTGTAGTAGGTGAAATATAACCGGTGCATGTATCACTAGCATGTAATTAACAGTCGGATCACTGTGATAAAATTATCAAAGAGCAGGGAGCTCTTATTGTTCTGAGAAAGGAGAAGAGCCATTATTCTGAGGCAGGAGAAAGAGAGAAGAACAATTGGATTGCTTATGGATTGGCCAGTGGGCTGGTGAGATGAAAGAAAATTACATTTTACTGGAGGATCACATAGTGGCACAGATTATAGTGTGGAAATATTAACTCTTCATAATATTCCTGCATAAAAACATATAGAAGTCAGTTTCTTATTTGGGGAATAATTTCTTTGAAATCCTTCTGGCCCTCATCTTATTTCTTTTAAACCAGTTTTCTCCAGAATATTTAAAAAGCCTTAGATCAGGGTAGTGCCTTCTGCTTGGGCAAGTAGTGGTGACTCTCTACAAGACAAACTCCCCCTGGCCATATAGAACAGGGCATGTACCATCCTCTCCCCATCCCATGGGACCTTAAGGAATTATCACTTTCTCATAGGCTCCACCATTATCACACCTAATTTCCTGCACCGTCACCTGTTCCTCAGTATTCCCATTGCACTGTCACTGTGAGTCTCCCACAGGGTTTTCCCTATGCATGGCCTTAGGGATGGACCTGGGAACCTGCCACTCTCAGGACACCACAATTCTCTGCTATTAGATTTCCACACTGAAATGCAACGGTGAGCTGCTGCAGCTGGAAGAATCACTATCGCTTCTGGACTCTGTTAGGTAGCTGCTACTGCAAAGTTCTCATTGAAAATCAGTGAGACACTGGCTCTTAAGTTACTTTTGAAAATGGGATTGTCTGACTCAGTTACGACTTGCAACATGGAATGGATCAATGCATAAAGACCTGTAAAAACCTGGGCCTTGGTCTGTCTCAGTTCACCATCTGTATAATGGGCATAAAAGCACTGCCCTACCGCACAGATTAAAGATTGTGAGGCACTGAAACATTAAGGTGATGAGTACATTGTAGCTTGATGATGACCATGAAGACCTAGAGAACAAACAGTTAAGAGCATAAGAACATAAGAATGGCCATACTGGGTCAGATCAGTGGTCTTCCAACAGTGGCTGGTGCCAGATGCTTCAAAGGGAATGAACAGAACAGAGCAATTATCTAGTGATCCATCCCCTGTCATCCAGTCCCAGCTTCTGGCAGTCAGAGGCCTAGGGACACGCAGAGCATATTGTTGTGTCCCTGACCATCTTGGCTAATAGTCACTGATGGACCTATCATCCATGAACGTATCTAATTTTTAACCCAGTTATAGTTTTTAGCCTTTACAACATCCCCTGGCAAGGAGTTCCACAGGCTGACTGCATTGTATGAAGAAGTACTTCCTAATGTTTGTTTCAAATCTGCTACTATTAATTTCATTTGGTGACTCTGGTTCTTGTGTTCTCTTAAGGGCTAAATAACACTTGCGTATTCACTAACTCGCACCAGTCATGATTTTATAGATCTCTCTCATATCCACCCTTAGTTGTCTTTTTTCTAAGCTGAATAGTCCCAATCTTGTTAGTATCGCCTATGGAAGTCATTCCATATCCTTAATCATTTGTGTTGCCTTTCTTTGTACCTTTTCCAATTCTAAGATAACTTTTTTGAAATGGAGCAACCAGATCTGCACGCAGTATTGAAGGTGTGGGCGTACCATGGATTTATATAGTGACATAAGGATATTTTCTTTATTTTCTATCCCTTGCCTACTTGTTCCTAACATTCTGTTAGCTTTTTTTTGACTGCCACTGCACACTGGGCTGATGTTTTCAGAGAATTATCTAAAATGGATCCTAGATCTCTTTCTTGAGTGGTAACAGCTAATTTTGACCCCATCACTTACTTTGCATTGATTAACATTGAATTTTGTCTACACCGTCACCCAAATTTGAGAGATTCCTTTGCAATTCTTCATAGTCAACTTTGGACTTAGCTATCTTGAGTAATTGTGTATCGTCCGCAAATTTTGCTTCCTCACTGGTTATCCTTTTTTCCCCCTAGATCAGTTATGAATATGTTGAACAGCACTGGTCCCCATATAGATCTCTGGGGGACTCTGCTATTTGCCTCTCGCCACTGTGAAAAAGGTCCATTTATTTCTACTCTTTGTATCCTACCTTTTAACCAGTTTCTGATCCATCAGAGGACCTTTCCTCTTATCCCAGGATAAATCATACTTTCACATTTGGTTTGCCAGAGTTTATGTTCCTTTCTATTCTCCTACCTAGGGTTTGACTTCCAGTTTTTAAACAATGTCTTTTTGTCTCTGTTTGCGTCTATGATTCTGTTGCTTAGCCATGGTGACAATTTTTGGTCCTCGTACTTTTTTTTAATTATTGATTATTATTATTGCTGTATGTGTTTAGTTTGAGTGTCTATTGTGGTGTTTTTAAAAAGTTTCCATGCAGCCTGCAGGCATTTCACTCTTGTGAAATTGGCCATTAATTAATTTACTCATTTTTGCATAGTTCCCCGGTTTGAAGTCAAACCCTAGTGTGGTGGATTTCTTTGGACTTCCCCGCTAAAAAGATATTAAATTGAATTGCATTACGGTTGCTACTACTGAGTAGTTCATCTCTATTCACTTCCTGGCCCGAATCATGTGCACCACTTAGGACTAAACCAAGTATTGCGTGTCCCCTTATGGGTGCCAGGAGTAGCTGTAGCCTCTCTAATTTCCCTGAGCATTTCACAGTCACCGTCACCATTCTGGTCAGGGGGCCGTAATATATTTCGAGTGCTATGCTCTTATTAATCAAGCATGGCATTACTACCCATAGCGATTCTATGGTACAGTTTGTCATTTCAGATTTTTACTGTATTTGATTCTGTGCATTCTTTCACATATAGTGCCCCTCCCCCACCAGCTCTGTCATTCCTTTATAAGTTGTACCCTGGTATTATCATGTCCCATTCATTACCATCGTTCCACCAAGTTTCTGTGATGCCTAGTTTATCAATATCCCCATTCAATAACAGGCACTCAAGTTCACCCATCTTAGTATTTAAATTTATAGCGGTTGTATAGAAGCACTGACAACATTTGTCAATACAGGAAGTCCTCGGACTTACAGCACAACTGGTTCCTGAAAATTGTGTCGTATGTCGAAACGTCGTAACTCAGAACCACAATACACTCCATTGCGGGACTGAGCATCGTAAAGTCGAAACCAGTTGTAAGTCGAATCAGGGTGTCAATTCAGAAACTTTGTAAGTGCCGTTCATCGTAAGTCAAACGTCATAAAGTCGAGGACTGCCCATATTTAGTTGTCTGCCTTCATGTGATGTAATTGAATGGGACTCTTGTTTGTTTCACTTCAGTTCCTACCTGTACTTTATCAACTTCTATCCACTCTTCCTTACTAGGATACAATGTATCTCTTTTAATCAATCCTCCCCTAAGCGATGTTTCTGTCTGAACCATGTGCTTCTCCGCTTTCGCTCATCCCTTATTTTAAAAACTCTTCTATGATCTTTTTAATTTTACATGCCAGCAATCTCGTTACATTTTTGTTTTGGTGGCGCCCATCCTTCCAGTATAGGTTCCTTCTTTCCCAAAAGGTTCCCCAATTCCTAATAAACCTAAATCCCTCCTCACTACACCATCTTCTCATGCACACATTGAGACCCTGAAGTTCTGCCTGTCTAATTTGCCATGTATGTGGAACTGGAAGCATTTCAGAGAATGCTACCATGGAGGTCCTGGACTGTAATCACTTTCCTAGCAGCCTAAATTTGGCCTCCAGGACGCCGCTCCTTCCTTTCCCTTTGTCATTGGTACCTACATGTACCACAACTACTAATTCCTCCCCGGGACTGCACATAAGTGCAGATGTCATGAGAAGTCCACAACCGATGCACCTGGCAGGGTATTCACCAATTGCATGCATTAAGCTGGTTACTCACCAGCTTAATACATGCAAGTGAGAGATGACCTTGCCTTTATTACTATCGACACAGTTTAAAGACTAGTTGATTCAATAATGAGACACCCATGCTAAATATTTATGAAACATCATATTATAAAAAAATTATAGGCTATTTAAATTTAATTTGCATTTATACTTTCAAATCAGGTTATTATACAGTGGAAACATGCTAAAATTAAATTCATAATGCTCATTACAGCAATTTGAGCAAATTGTACCTTGAAGCAATTTTTATTTAAAAAGGGGTATGCATGCTTCTTCACTTTCCTGTAGTGTGTAAATAAATTTGCAAAGCATTTTCTGCAACATTATAGTATTTCAGTGCTAAACTGATATAGTCTGAAACAGTGAACGATTACTACTTAGGGCTTGTCTATACTTACGCGCTGGTTCGGCGGCAGGCAATCGAACTTCTGGGTTCGATTTATCGCGTCTTGTCGGGACGCGATAAATCGAACCCAGAAGTGCTCACCGTCGACTCCGGTAATCCTGCTCAGTGCGAGGAGTACGCGGAGTCGACGGGGGAGCCTGCCTGCCGCGTCTGGACCGCGGTAAGTTCGAACTAAGGTACGTCGACTTCAGCTACGTTATTCACGTAGCTGAAGTTGCGTACCTTAGTTTGAATTAGGGGGTTAGTGTAGACCAGGCCTTAATCAAATCTGGACTACATGAAATCTTAAAGTGTTTGAATTCTAAGGAAAACAAAAGGAAGCCATTTTTATTTGTATTTCATTCATCATAGCAGCTCTTATTAGGTGGGAAATGATTGTATAGCAACTCCTTGGCTCTTTTCCTAGCCCAAAGTGATGAGCCTTTTAGAGATGGGCCTGATGCAAAAGCATGGAGCCTATCTTCCTGCAAATTCAGAAAGTCCAGATCTGGCTCCAGAGTCAAACTTTGCAGCTTGGTTTCAATTCAAGATAATGATGGGTTTCGATAAATTACCTTCTCAGCCCTTCCCAACAAAATGATTCTCCCCAATTCATTTCCCAACAATCTTCTGGCTCCTCTATTTGTCCCACAGACCCAAGGGACTTACAAAGTGGAGTTGCTCAGCTATTTGGAGACCCTCCCTCATAAGGGAGTGTATTGTGAGTGTGGGAATTTGGAGCTGAGGCAGAGGTGGGGAACACTGCCTGGCTGTGTGCAGCAGCTCACTACAGAACTCTCCACTTTCTTTTATTCCTTTCTCATTCCCTGGTTCGTTATTTAATGAACCCCAAGATCATTACATTTGGTGTAAATAGAGTTAGGCAAATTCCAGAGTGGCAATTCTACTTAGGCTGGAAGTGAAAAATTAATTTGGAAATTTCATCCTAATCTCTGCTTTGCCATTGAGCTATGGGATATTCCACTGGGGGATCCCTCAGTCTCCCCTGCTGAACGCTGAATAAATAAGTCATTGGGGCAGGGGGACTGGATCCTGGGTCACCCCGGTGAGCGCTCTAACCACCAGACCACAGAGCCATTCCCATGCTTGTTCTCCCAGGCCAGAGGATGTTTTCATTATGTATCCACAGTGCAACAGCTTCAATACTGGAGCAGAGAGAGAGATAGAGCAAGTACGGGAATGACTCTGGTCTGGTGGTGAGAGCACTTGCCTGGTGAGTACTCTAACCACTGGACTACACATTATGAAGGAAGTCAACCCGTCCCCCACCCCGAGCTTCTTGTAAATCAGCGTGGGCACCTAACACCAAGTGAGGTTTGCAGCTGAGAATCCCAAGCAGAGGGAGGCACCTCCCTGCAGTCCAGACTGAGGTGCCTATTGCCAAGGGAGAGATAGATTTAGCATAGCTCCCTCTCCCTGCCCCCAGCTTGGCATTCCCCATTGGCTAGCTTAGACAAGCAGGGAGCCTAGATGCCAAACTCCGTCTTTGCGAATCACAGTGATGTTTTGGACACGTAAAAATTAGGCGTTACCGCGTTTAAGTTTCTCTGTGAATCTAGGCCTATGGGCATAGCTAATATTTTAGATAACTATTGCATACTGTTATGTTTTCTATGTTAAATCTGTAATTGTGAAATACAAGTACATTACCAGGCAGGCAAACAATGAGGCAGAGTTGAGGTGATGCGTTTTACCTCTGCATGAGAGCTAGTGGAACATTTCCTGGCTAAGGCTTGGAATTGTATAATGTGTTTGCATCAGAATCAAAAGCTTCTGGTGGAAAATGTTGGTTTTGATGATTTATTTTAAATTTTCAGCAGCAACATTTTAAACTAAAGCTGACATTCTGCTTCAATATTTCAATGTGTGGAAGTGTTTCATGTAACTGAAAATGCTGATATTTTTAGGTTTGATGTTTGTGAACTGATACTTTTCAGAACTTTTTTCTACAAACATTTTTGTTGTTTCAACTTTTCATCTCATTTGGGGATGAAAATAAATGTTGATTTATTTCCCATGAGACAAAAATTCCTTTTCCAGCCAGCACGACTCAGCATTCACTTTTCCTGACTCTTGAGTGTCCTGTGTTTTCAAATTTCATGGACATTTTGACCACTAACGTCTCTGCCTTTTTTACTAAAAAATAAAGGAAAAACCTTAGGGTTAAGAAAATAGAACTTATCAGACTTGCGCCTGCCAAGTTCTTCAGGACCACAGTTCCCTTCCTCTGGGGGAGTTTTCGAGTTCCACAGGAACTATTTGGGGGCAGTTCAACGGCCGGGGCTATAATGGAAGTCTCACTGAATGATCACAGTGGTTCCTTCTGGCCTTAGAATTTATTAAACTATGAATCTATGATCTCCGCGTGTGATCTATATATGACCTAGAGCAGATAAGGTTGAGACCAACAGGAAGAGAAGGAACCGTTCTGAAATGTAAGATAATGTGCTAAATCTTACAACTTGCAATAGAGGTTAATAAGAATATCCGGACTGGATTATACCAGGTCCTTCTTCTCCAGTAACCTGTGCTTGACGCTGGCCTATGCAGCTGCTTCGGAGAGTCCTGAATTAGCAGTTAGTAACAAACCTGCCCCCAGGGGAAATTTTCTCCTAACCCAAAATAATTTGGTTGCCTCATGTCTCAAAGGCTGAGGCTTTACATCCCTTCCAAACATCTTCTTTTCTTTACTATCAGCAATTCTAACGCTGGATCTTGTTGCTGTCTATATAAGTGTCTGACCTAGTTTTGAATCCCGTTAAGCTCAGTGATACCATGTGGCAATGAGTCCCCCCTTGAATAGTTTTGGTGAAAAAGGATTTTGTTTTGAATTTGCCAATTTCTTGAGTGCCCCTTGTTCTTATATGATAAGAGAAAGGGGGGTTGGTAGATAACTACAATTCTGCACGTGGTCAGAGCCTAACAGATTACACTGCCTAAGTATCTGATACAGCCCTGATTAGTATGACGCAGTTGTGTAATGACTTTTTATTTTCTAAGCTTGTATTACTCAGAAAGTCTGCTCAAGTGTTTAGATCACCTTAAAGAGATTCCTTCCAATTCCCCCTTTGCCTTTAGGATTCCAGGACACATGCCGCACCGCGTGATGCCTTTTCTCTACCATATTGATTCACTACTTAGGAGATAAAGAGGCTGGCTGGATTAGTAAAAGCACGATGGTACTTTTTCTCCATGACTATCTTTTTCTATTGGGTTTCAATACAAACTACTAAAAAGCAAGTCTACAGCATTTATGTTCTTGATACAGTTGTGACAAGCATGCACTTATTAAACCATCTCTTTACTAATAACACTGTCCTTGTCTTTTACACTGAAGCCCTTAATATGGTCTGCGGTTACCTCCTTTAATTGTTTCTTTGGTGGTCTATTACAAATCTATCTGTTAAGAGCCAGAGAATAATTGTCTGATTCACACCTGTATCTAGCTAATGTGCAACCAAAGGTTTGTTTTTATGTGTGTTGAACTTAATAAGGTGACTGAAAAGAAGTCAACAAAATTAAGGACAATGAGCCAATTATTCCAGGAGCAGGTTTCACTTTGAACATAAACTCCAAGGAGACAATCCTTGTAGGGATAACAAATAGATCCCAGGTTTCAGAGTAGCAGCCGTGTTAGTCTGTATCCGCAAAAAGAACAGGAGTACTTGTGGCACCTTAGAGACTAACAAATTTATTAGAGCATAAGCTTTCGTGGGCTACAACCCACTTCTTCAGTTATCAGTAAACTCTCGCATCTATTTGTTTGTGGTACTTTGCATCTGTGACATATTGTACCTCAAAACAGCACCCTGTGACCCCCACATTCACCACTTGTATATAGTTATATTTTGTAAAAATAATGCCCTCTAAGGTCAAAATATGTATATCATCATTCTATACGGAGTTAGGAGATTTTGCTATATGGTTGTTGCTGAAATATTTTATGAACATGGGAGATGCCCACAGCAAGCTCTCCAGTGGCAACAAAGGGGGTGCCCCATACCCAGATGGGTGTTATGCGACCATCACCAGCCATTGACCAGCAGTGGAATTGTAAACAAGAGCTTTACAATTTATAAGAGGCAGTTGATCAAGCTTTACAAAATGGGAATTAGATGATTTAGTTGGGGCTTGGTCCTGCTTTGAGCAGGGGGTTGGACTAGATGACCTCCTGAGGTCCCTTCCAACCCTGATATTCTATGGTTCTATGATTGCTTAACTCCGTGACTCAGCAAGACCTCAGGACATGTGAAGCCTGACTCCATGTTTGAGCCAGTATTGTTCCAGGCACACAAACTGAGAGTATAAAATAAGGGGCAGTGGCATCATGAGTCAACTCTCTCCTTCCCCACCTACTCTGAAGGTAACCAGAACATTTGGAAGAAAAGATTTTTGATCTGGGGAGATTGGTCCCAAGCTGAGCAGGGAATTCAGCCCGTATATTGAGAACTGTGAACTGCTTACAATCTGCTCAGATTACAAAGGCTGGTGCATGTCAACTATCCTTTGATGAAGTGGCGAACTAATTAATGAGCTTGCATTGTTTAGGACACGGTACATTTCTGGGGTTCAGGGCTGGGGCTGGGGGGATTTGCTGGAGTCTTCCTCTGTATAGTTCATGAGAGGCTCTGAGAGCCTGCCTGTAACTCTGGGTGTGCTTCCCATGAGAGCGAAGCCTAAAGGGGCTGCTTGCACTAGCAGAGCAGTGTGAGAGGTACCCTGAGCAGAGAGTTAAAGGGGACACAATGGTCCCCCAGTCCAGGTTGTTCCCTGTTTGGAGAGGCGGGTCACAGAGTCTCAGCACCTGTCAGTGTTTTCTAGTTTTAATGTGTTTATCCCTGGCAGGGTAGGGCAGTGATATTTGTCTCATTTAAAAGAGGGGTCACAGAGCAGAGAGGCCTAGATTTTGAAAGATATTCGGGCATTGCTCTGCTCAGCTTTGCATGACCCAAGGTCTGCCTAACTCCCTTTGATCAGCTCCAGGGAACTGTGAACTTTTCAGCTCTTATGAGCTAAGTAGGGTCAGGACACAAGACTGCTCAGACAGCCTCAGGGATGCAGGAAATGGGTTTGGTGATTCAGCAGGTGGCACATTTCCTCAGTAATTATTTAAATAGTGGCCCAGCATGAGGCATTCAGGAGCAGTGTGTGCTGCAAGGGCGGTCTTTTAAATGACCCTCAAATAGCTACATTGCTTGATTGCTTGTGGTCACTACACTACAGGTACCTTATCAAATGTCCTTTTTTTCCCACAGTTTCATTAAGCAGATGAACAACGCCACAAGGCCTGAGACATGCACAGAGATAACGATAAACCATAACATGTCCAAAATCAGTTCTTCCTCACTCACATCCCTGGGGAAACAAAACACTGACATGAGCAAGACGATGATCAGGCGGCCATCCTGTTGGGTGGTTCCTGATGTGCTTCCCCCACCACTTCGACTAGGCATCGCCTTTTATCCTTCTCTTCTATGCCCACTGCGCTCAGGCATGTTTCCTTATTTGCACTGCCACACCTCATGGATTTTAGGGTGCCCCAATTCACATAGGCTACCTCCTTAGTTCCCCTTATTCCCATTAATATCCTCATCAAGGAGTTACCATAGCAACATGAGATTATCACAGAATTCCCTGAATTGTTTCTATTGGGCATCTTGTTGCATTAGTGGCACATTGCAGCCTATTTTCCCGTCTATTGCTATATAGTTTTAGGACTTCAGCACTAAACACCTCTTTTACTGAACTCTGACACTCTATTGGCACAGGATTAAACCTCGGTCATCTGGGCATGTCAGCCTGTTTCAGGTGCGAGGGCTTCTATGGCCAAGATATTTTACAGACCTAAAACCTGTAGACCAGGGGTCTCAGACTCAAATGACCATGAGGGCCACATGAGGACTAGTACACTGGCCCGAGGGCCGCATTACTGACACCTCCCCCCCACCCGCCCCCTCTCCACCCCTTCCATGAGGCCCCGCCCCTGCCCCGCCTCTTCCCACCCCATCCCTGCCCCCATTCCAACCCCTTCCCCAAAATCTCCACCCCAACTCTGCCCCCTCGCTGCCCCCAGGGGGGGCAGGAGGGGTGTGGGGTGTGGTGGGGGCTCAGGGCAGGGAGTTGGGGTGTGGGGTGCAGGAGGGGTGAGGGGTACAGCAAGGGGTCAGGGTGCAGGGTGTGGCAGGGGGCTCAGGGCAGGGGGTTGGGGTGCAAGAGGAGTGTGGGGTTCGGTGGGGGCTCACGGCAGGGAGTTGGGATGCAAGTGGATTGCGAGGTGTAGCAGGGGGTTCAGGGTAGGGGGTCGGGGTGCAGGGTGCGGCAAGGGGCTCAGGGCAGGGGGTTCGGCTGCAGGAAGGGTTCGGGGGGCAGGATCTGGCCCGGCGCGTGCCTGTCTGCCCTGCCCCTGCAAGAGGATGAAACATGGGGAAGGGGGGGCGGAGGGGCTGTGTGTTTCTGTTGCTTGAGGCACCGCCGCCAGCAGCTCTCATTGGCCGCGGATCCCCGTTCCTGGCCAATGGGAGCTGCTGGGGGCTCTGCCTAAAGTAACAGCCACACACAGCCCCTCCGCCCCGCCTTCCCCACGTTCCAGCCTCTTCCCGGAGCTGCGCAGGGCAGGGCAGGCAGGCAGGGAGCCTGCCTTGCTTCCGGTGCACGTCCGGCCGCTGCGCTGGGAAAAACGGGGGGGGGGGGGGGGGGGGGGGGCTGCGAGGGGCTCGCAGGCCGCAGAAAATCACCCCGCGGGCTGCGTGTTTGAGACCCCTGCTGTAGACCTTGTGTTACAGCCTTATTAAAATAAAATATATGGAGATATACCTATCTCATAGAACTGGAAGGGACCTTGAAAGGTCATTGAGACCAGTCCCCTGCCTTTACTAGCAGGACCAATTTTTGCTCCAGATCCCTAAATGGCCCCCTCAAGGATTGAACTCACAACTCTGGGTTTAGCGGGTCAATGCTCAAACCACTGAGCTATCCCTTCCCCCTTATCTTACTTATGTGCCTGATACACACTCATCAGTGATACATACTTGTTAGTCGTATACCCTTGTGGAATGAACCTACTTACTCTTCACCACTTCAACCTACAATTAAAATCTAATCTGTTACCCATGAATTGCCTACATGATTATGTGATTAACAACATCCCTGTGTGAGTATTCACTGGTGCAATCCCCCTTCGGGTGCATATGAGTTCAGTTCTAAACAAAAATGCCCCCTTCTCATCAGGGGCAAGTCCTTCAGCCTTTTTTGACTACAGAACAAAATTGGAAAAAAGAGGTTGAGTGTAAATCAGTTGTTCCTCACATCTTTTCTTCCGTTCAGTAAAGTGTTGTGATTTAAATGCACAATCAGCAAACCTAGGGTCAATGAGGCATGAATAGCTATGTTTTATCTTCTGTAACACTCTGAATCCAGAGCTATGTAGTGAGAAATTACCCATACATTTACTTAATGTGTGAGGTGTCAACAAGAAATGAACTCTCTGACTGGGGAGAAGAGTGTACTACTCTCAGTTCACAATACAATCAGCATTCCCTAAGCCAGAGCTCTACGTGATAGAAAAAAGACTGAGACAGTGTCCATGGAGGATTTCAAATATTAATAATATGTAAAGAAAGAGCCGATAAAGACATCTTGTGTCTTTGAACAACAGAACTAATGTGCAATGTACAATAGTCACCAATGCTCTAGTAGGTCAGAGACACCTTGACATTGCTTATTCAACTCTCATTACTTTATTGCCATATCATAGAATCATAGAATATCAGGGTTGGAAGGGACCTCAGGAGGTCATCTAGTCCAACCTCCTGCTCAAAGCAGGACCAATTCCCAACTAAATCATCCCAGCCAGGGCTTTGTCAATTCTGACCTTAAAAACCTCTAAGGAAGGAGATTCCACCACCTCCCTAGGTAACCCATTCCAGTGCTTCACCATCCTCCTAGTGAACTAGTGTTACCTAATATCCAACCTAAACCTCCCCCACTGCAACTTGAGACCATTACTCCTTGTTCTGTCATCTGCTACCACTGAGAACAGTCTAGATCCATCCTTTGGAACCCTCTTTCTAGTAGTTGAAAGCAGCTATCCAATCCCCCCTCGTTCTTCTCTTCTGGAGACTAAACAATCCCAGTTCCCTCAGACTCGCCTCATAAGTCATGTGCTCCAGACTGCTAATCATTTTTGTTGCCCTCCGCTGGACTCTTTCCAATTTTTCCACATCTTTCTTGTAGTGTGGGGCCCAAAACTGGACACAGTACTCCAGATGAGGCCTCACCAATGTCCAATAAAGGGGAATGATCACGTTCCTCGATCTGCTGGCAATGCCCCTACTTATACAGCCCAAAATGCCATTAGCCTTCTTGGCAACAAGAGCACACTGTTGACTCATATCCAGCTTCTCGTCCACTGTGACCCCTAGGTCCTTTTCTGCAGAACTGCTACCTGGCCATTTGGTCCCTAGTCTGTAGTAGTGCATAGGATTCTTCCGTCCTAAGTGCAGGACTCTGCACTTGTCCTTGTTAAACCTCATCAGGTTGTTTTTGGCCCAATCCTCTAATTTGTCTAGGTCCCTCTGTATCTGATCCCTACCTTCCAGCGTATCTACCACGCCTCCCAGTTTAGTGTCATCTGCAAACTTGCTGAGAGTGCAGTCCACACCATCCTCCAGATCATTAATAAAGATATTAAACAAAACTGGCCCCAGGACTGACCCTTGGGGTACTCCACTTGAAACCGGCTGCCAACTAGACATGGAGCCATTGATCACTACCCGTTGAGCCCGACGATCTAGCCAGCTTTCTATCCACCTTACAGTCCATTCATCCAGCCCATACTTCTTTAACTTGGCGGCAAGAATACTGTGGGAGACCATATCAAAAGCTTTGCTAAAGTCAAGGAATAACACATCCACTGCTTTCCCCTCATCCACAGAGCCAGTTATCTCATCATAGAAGGCAATTAGGTTAGTCAGGCACGACTTCCCCTTGGTGAATCCATGCTGACTGTTCCTGATCACTTTCCTCTCCTCTAAGTGTTTCATAATTGATTCCTTGAGGACCTGCTCCGTGATTTTTCCAGGGACTGAGGTGAGGCTGACTGGCCTGTAGTTCCCCTGATCCTCCTTCTTCCCTTTTTTAAAGATGGGCACTACGTTAGCCTTTTTCCAGTCATCCAGGACCTCCCCTGATCGCCATGAGTTTTCAAAGATGATGGCCAATGGCTCCGCAATCACATCCGCCAAATCCTTTAGCACCCTCGGATGCAGCGCATCCGGCCCCATGGACTTGTGCTCATCCAGTTTTTCTAAATAGTCCCGAACCACTTCCTTCTCCACGGAGGGCTGATCACCTCCTCCCCATGCTGTGCTGCCCAGTGCAGCAGTCTGGGAGCTGACCTTGTTCGTGAAGACAGAGGCAAAAAAAGCATTGAGTACATTAGCTTTTTCCACATCCTCTGTCACTAGGTTGCCTCCTTATTCCGTTAGGGGCCCACACTTTCCTTGACTTTCTTCTTGTTGCTAACATACCTGAAGAAACCCTTCTTGTTACTCTTAACATCTCTTGCTAGCTGCAACTCTAAGTGCGATTTGGCCTTCCTGATTTCACTCTTGCATGCCTGAGCAATATCTTTATACTCCTCCCTGGTCATTTGTCCAATCTTCCACTTCTTGTAAGCTTCTTTTTTGCGTTTAAGGTCAGCAAGGATTTCACTGTTAAGCCAAGCTGGTCGCCTGCCATATTTACTATTCTTTCTACACGTCGGGATGGTTTGTTCCTGCAACTGCAATAAGGATTCTTTAAAATACAGCCAGCTCTCCTGGACCCCTTTGCCCTTCATGTTATTCTCCCAGGGGATCCTGCCCGTCTGTTCCCTGAGGGAGTCAAAGTCTGCTTTTCTGAAGTCCAGGGTCCGTATTCTGCTGCTCTCCATTCTTCCTTGTGTCAAGATCCTGAACTCGACCATCTCATGGTCACTGCCTCCCAGGTTCCCATCCTGGTTTTCCAAGTTCAGCATGAGTAGCAGAACATGGACAGAAAAAACACAGACAGTTTTCATGAGTTTGTTACCAGTGATAGAGGCCTTTTTTTTTTGGTTAGAAAGTTAAAATACTTTTTCACCTTCATGAATAATATAGAAGACAATAGAGAATAAAATCGGATTTATCATTTGTTGTCAAGTACAAATCATCGAAGACAGCTTGGTTCTCTCAAGCTGTATGGGACCGTAGGCTAAGAAGAAAACAAAGAACATCGGGTGGCAGTAACCCTGGCAATAGCAATCTTCTTCTTTTCTATTCTAATGGTCACTCCTTGCAGACACTCCTTGAAGTAGAAGAGGATTTTAATTCTGCAGTAAAGTGATCACACACATTTACAATTTTTCAGAGTTTATTAAAAACCTGTGTTCAAAAGATGGCTGGCATCCTGTTAGACTAATTAATCTAATGCAGATCAGGTTTCATAGCTACTGAAATAACAAATGAAAGAAAAACACACTTGGGAAAATACTTGAGAGCTGATTTCTTTTTCTCATTTAGGTCCTGATCCAAAGCCTATTAAAGAAAAGGAAAAGACTTTGGTGGCTTTGGATTCAGCCCAGATTTATCAGGACAATAAATAACTATGGCCCCATTTGTGCAAAGACTTAAGCACATGTGTAACGTTACAGACTGTGAGTAGTATCATTGAGTTCACTGGCATTAGCCACAATGCATAATGTTTCATAGACTTTAAGGTCAGAAGGGACCATTGTGACCATCTAGTCTGACCTCTTGTACATTGCAGGCCACAGAATCCCACCTACCCACTCCTGTAATAGACCCCTAACCTCTGGCTGAGTTACTGAAGTCCTCAAATCATGGTTTAAAGACTTTGTTATAGAGAATTCACAGTTTAAACCTGCAAATGACCCATGACCCATACCCCATGCTGCAGAGGAAAGTGAACCCCTGTTCCTCAGGGTCTCTGTCAGTCTGACCTGGGGGAAAGTTCCTTCCTGACCCCAATCAGCTAGACCCAAAGCATGTGGGCAAGACCCAGCAGCCAGACACCTGGGAAAGAATTCTCTGTAGTAATTCAGAGCCCTCCCCATCTAGTGTCCAGTCCCCCTCAGCTGGGAATTTTTGCTACTGGCAGTCACCGATGGGCCACAAGCCATCATAGGCAGTCCCATCATTTCAACCGCTCATAAACTTATCAAGCTCAGTCTTGAAACCAGTTAGTATTTTTCCCCTCACTGCTCCCCTTGGAAGCTGTCCCAGAACTTCAGTCCTCTGATGGTTAGAAACCTTCGCCTAATTTCGAGCCTAACCTTGTTGATGGCCAGTTTATATCTATTTGTTCTTGTGTCCACATTGGTGCTTAACTTAAATAACTCCCCTCCATCCTCGGTATTTATCCCTCTGATGTATTTATAGAGAGAAATCACATCTCCCCTCAGCCTTCTTTTGGTTAGGCTAAACAAACCAAGTTCTTTAAGTCTACTATCCTACGATAAGTTTTCCATTCCTCTGATCAACCTCGGAGCCCTTTTCCAAACTGTTTCAGTTTTAATAGATCTTTCTTAAATATGGGAGACCAGAACTGCACATAGTTTGCCAGATGAGTGCCTTGTATAATGGTATTAACACTTCCCTGTCTCTACTGGAAATAGATGCACCCTGATGCATCCAAGGACCTCATTAGCCTTTTTCACGGCCGCATCACATTGATGGTTCATAGTCATCCTGTGATCAACCAATACACTCAGGTCTTTCTCCTCCTCTGTCATTTCCAACTGACACATCCCCAGCTTATAGCAAAAATTAGTGGTGTTAGTCCTTAAATGCATGACTTTGCACTATTAAATTTCATCCCATTTCTATTACTCCAGTTATCAAGGTCATCCAGATCTTCTTGTATGATTTTCTGGTCCTCCTCCCAACTTTGTGTCATCGGCATACAAACATAAGAATGGCCATACTGGGTCAGATCAAAGGTCCATCTAGCACAGGATCCTGTCTGCCAACAGTAACCAGTGCCAGGTGTCCCAGAGGGAATGAACAGAATAGGGAATCATCAAATGATCCCTTCCCTGCCGCCTATTCCCAGCTTCTGGCAAACAGAGACTAGAGACACCATCCCTGCCCATCCTGGCTAATAGCCATTAATGGACCTATCCTCCAGGAACTTACCTAGTTCTTTTTTTGAACGCTGAGTTCAGCAAACGTTATTAGCACATTCACACTTTTTGTGCCAAGGTTAGTAATACAAATGTTAAATAAGATTGGCCTCAAGACTGATCCCCAAGGAACTCCTCTAGTAATCTCCCTCCAGCCTGACAGTTCACCTTTCAGTATGACCCATTGTAATCTCCCCTTTAACCAGTTCCTTATCCACCTTTCAATTCTCATATTAATCCACATCTTCTCCAATGTAACTAATAATTTCCCATGTGGCATACACACATTCAGATTTTCAGGATTAGAACCCACCACTTAAAAATAGCTTTTGTATCTCTTTTAAAAACACACACACACAAATGTTGGCTACCCATAAGTGAAATCTACTTACATTTAAAAGCAATATTTTTAGAACAGGAGACAGAAAATAAAATGTACAAGCCATGCTTCATTGGCTTATGTCAGGTTGGGTCATGTTAAGTAAAGTGATGTATCCTGTTGTAGCTAATAGGTTGAGCTTCATGGTAACTGCACCTTTATCAATCCATATGAATTATTGAAATCAACTTAAAGAACATAATTGCTAATGTTGTGTCTGTCCATTCCCCAGGGATGCACACCAGTTACGTATGTATGCATATCTTCTAGTGGCTTATTGCTGTGTTCTCATGCTGCTCAGCTCTTCCATGTCACCCCATTCAAAATTTTTGCCAACACTGCCATTTCCTCACACCAAACTCATGCTCCTCTCACTCCCGTCCTAGCCCATCCTGTCCTGCTGCAGTGTACCCTTGCACAGAAGGAACAATTAGAGACTCCACATAGTAGGCAACTGTCCAGACAAAAAACTTGGAGCCATTAGAATTCAAAAAGTCCTGTGGCCCATAAGCTTAGTGTATGGATCCTTTTCCAATAAACCCATGATGATTTGCATTACTTATATTACTCTCCTTTAATTATTTATTAATTGAGTCCTGTACCAGCTGTTACATTATCTTGCCCAGGATCAATGTCAGGTTCACAGGCCTGTAAATACCTGGGTCATCCCATTTAGTTTTTTTTTTTTAAATTGGCATGCATTAACTTTCTTCCAGTTTTCAGGAGCTTCCCCTGTGCTCCAAGATTTACTGAAAATCTGCTTTAATGATCAAGCAAGTTCCTCACCCAGCTCATTTAAAACTGTTGGATGCAATTTATCTGGACCTGCTGATCTTAAAATGTCCACTATTAATAGCTTCTGCTTAACATCCTCCAGAGATACCAGTGGAATGGAAAGAGTGTTATCATTACCATATGATGAGACACTATCATCTGTTTTCCCCCCAAAATACATAACAGAAATATTTATTGAACACTTCTGCCTTTTCTGCATTATTATTGATCGTTTTACCATTTCTATCTAATAATGGGCTGATACCATTGTCATCATTCTTTTTTGTTCCTGAAATAGAGACACAATTCCTCCTTACTCTCCTTAACTCTGCTGGCCATAGATTTTGCCTTGTGGCCCTTGGCTTCCCTTATCAATTTTCTACAATTCCTAGCTTCAGATTTATATTCATTACTATCAATTTGCCCATTCTTCCATCTCTGTATGTATGTGTGTGCATGTGTATGTGTATATATATATATATACACTACAGCTGCCTTCACATCCCCTCTAAACCAAGTCTATTTCTTAACCAGTATGGCCTTCTTCCTTGATTGTGGGGTCTGGAACTTTGTAGGCATCTAATAAAGTGTTCTTAAATTATTGCCAATAATCATTCAAATTTTTTCTGATTAAATTCTTCCTCTCCGCTGATTTGACTCATATTTATTTCCAGTTTGTGAAATTGGACCTAGTGTATATATATATATACATACATACATACATACACATACACATACACATACATACATACATACATACATATATACTGGTTTGGACTCTATCCTGCTTGCAAATTATAAATGTGACCAAATCATTTGAACCTAAGCTACCATTAATTTTCAGTTCTGTGACCAGTTCCTCTTTATCCATTAAGACGAGCTCTAATAAAGAATTCTCTGTGTTGTCTGCAACACTTTTTGAGATACGAAATTGTCAGCTATAATGTTTACAAATTCCAAGGACATTTTTGTACTGGCAGCATGAGACCTCCAGAATGTGTTACTCACATTGAAGTCCCCCATGATCACACAGCTTTTTCCCTACCCATTATAGATAGGTGCATATGCAGCTGGTCATCCTGTTCCCTAGTGTGATTTGGTGCTCTGTAGCAGACACCACCTAATACCTTATCTTGTGCTTTATCTGTCAGCACTTTGATCCGTAAGCATTCAGGCTCATTTTCTTCCAAGTAACTTGAAAACAACTAATGCAATTTTTGACATAGACTGCCATTCTCCCTCCCCATTTACCCACACGATTCTTACTAAATAGGTTATAACCATTGATTGTAACACTCCAATTGTGCAAATCATCCCACCATGTTTCAGTGACATCGACTAGATTGAATATATGCTGATAAATGAGGAATTTCCACTTTTCTTGGTGTAGAGGCAATTCAAGAACTCTTCTCTTCATGGCCTTCACTTCCTTGATTAATTTTGTTCTTAACATCTCGATTTTGTGCTGAGCATAGGCGCCAACTCCGTGGGTGCTCTGGGGCTAAAGCACCCAGGGGGGGAAATGGTGGGTGCAGCAGCCTCCCCCATCAGACCCTCCTCTCTCCCCCAGCACCTCCCACCAACGGATGGGCCCCACTGATCAGCACCTCCTTCTCCATCTCCATGCCTCCTGCCTGCTGCGATCAGCTGTTTTACGGCATGCAGAAAGCTCTGGAGGAGAGGAGGAGGAGCGAGGACACGCCGCACTCAGTGGAGGGGGCGGAATGGAGCGGGAAGAGGCCGGGTGGGCACTTGGGGGAAGACGTGGAGTGAGGGAACGGCCTGGAGCAGAGCCAGGGATTAAGCACCCCCCAGTGCCTCGAGTCCTCATATCTTCCTTCTTTTTACTCTCCCCTTTTGCTGTTAATTTAACTCAGGCCTTGTCTACACTTACCGGGGTTCGATGCAGTCGATTTAGCAGATCGCTCTCCTGTTGACTCCTGTACAAGAACCGCAAGGGGAGTTGATGGGAGAGCATCTCCAGTTGACATCGCGTAGCATGGACCCCGCGGTAAGTAGATCTAAGTACGTCGGCTTCAGCTACGTTATTCACGTAGCTGAAGTTGCGTAATGTAGATTGATCTTCCCCTGTAGTGTAAACAAGGCCTCACTCCTGACTACTCTAGCCATCCTGTCCCCAAGATTTAAAGATGGGTAATGCAATTAATGCAAATCAACATGGGTTTATGGAAAATAGATCCTGTCAAACTAATTTAATATCTTTTTTTCGATGCCATTAAAAATTTCGTTGATAAACACAATAGTGGTGATGTAATCAGCTTCTGTAAGGGATTTTGATTAAAGAACGAGAATGATATCAAATTCACATGGGGGCAAGGTGGGGGAAGGAATATATTTTATTGCACCAACTTCTGTAGGTGAGAGAGACAAGTTTTCCAGCAAAACAGCTGTTCTTCAGGTCTGGGAAAGGTATTCTGAGCCTCACAGCTAAATGCAAGGTAGAACAGCTAGTTTAGTGTAATTACTTAGCACATATTCTAAGAACAATTCAAGGGAGAGTGGCCTGTTAACACCTCTGCAGTCATAGGACAAAAAGTGTTTTGTTCTAAAAAGCCATAAATCCAGGATCTCTGTTCAGTCTATGATTCTGAGTGTTTAGCAGAATTATGAAATTAAGATCCCAAGCTCATCTTTTGAAAGTGTTGTACAGGTTTCCTTTGAGGATGAGGACTGAGAGGGTGATCACTCTGTGAAAAGTGCTCACCCATAGGTGATGTGGTATTTTCCTCTTGTATCATTTTCCTGTGTGAGTTCATTCCAGAGCACAGTGATTATCTGGTTTCACCCACACCATTGTTATTGGTGGTAGTTAGTGAACTTGATGAGATACACCACATTGTTGTGATAGGCATGCACATGATCCACAAATGTTGAAAGGTGTGTTGTGAGTGGTGTTGATCATTGCAGCAATAGAGATATAATTGCAGGTTTTGCATGGATAGTTCTGGCAGGATTTGGTGCTGCTTTGAGTTGGTATGTTCTGGTCTGTGGGGAGCTCGCTACTTTTGATGAGCTTGGAGAGGTTTGGGGGGTGTTTGAAGGCCAGGGTGGGGGTTCAGGACAGATTTGAGGATGGGGCTCCCAGGAAGTATCGGCTGTAGTGGTTTGATGATATTCCTAGCTATAGGGGTTCCAGTGTGGGGTGGTAGGTGACAACTAGGGGTGTGTGGTCAGAGGGGATTTTATTTCTGTATTGAAGCAGGTTCTCCCACGGCATTTGGGGGCCCATTTGTTTAGTGAAGACAGTTTTAAGTGTGTTAAGGTGAATAGCCTGGACTTTCTCCTCGGAGCATATTCTGTGGTATCTGAGTGTCACATAAAATTAATATGGCACACCTTAAATGGATTAAAAACTGGCTAACCAAAAGGTCCCAAAATGTAACTGCAAATGGGGTGGATGTGTTTCCAGTGGGGTCCCACCGGGATCAGTTCTTGGCCCTACACTATTTAACATTTTTGTCAATGACAGAATGGCAATACTGGGTCGGAACAATGGTCCATCCTGCCCTGTATCCTGTCTCTCACAGTAGCCAGTGCTAGATGCATCAAAGGGAATTAAAAGAGCTTGGCATTTTTGAGTGATCCCTCCCTTGTCATCTAGACTCAGACCTGGAAGAAAACGTAAAAATCATCACTGATAAAGTCTGCAGATGAAACAAAAACTGGGGAGGTGGGAAATAATGAAGACAACAGCTCACTGATTCAGAGTGATCTGGATGACTTGATAAATTGGACGCAAACATTTTAATATGGCTAAATGAAAATGTATACAGCTAGGAAAAAGCAGGTCATATATACAGGATAGGGAAGTCAATCCTGGGAAGCAGTTAATCTGAAAAAGATTTGGGGGACAGAAGATAATGAGCTCCCAGTGCAACGCCGTGACCAAAAGAGTTAATGCAATCCTTGGATGCATGAACAGGGGAATCTCGAGTAGGAGCAGAGAGGTTATTTTACCTCTCTATTTGGCACTAGTGCAACCACAGCTGGAATCCCGTGTCCAGTTCTGGTGCTCACAATTAAAGAAGGATATTGATCAACTGGAGAGGATTCAGAGAAGAGCCATGAAAATGATTAAAGGATTTAACAAACCTGCCTTAGGGCAGGTCTTCCCTACCTGCCAGATCGGCGGGTAGTGATTGATCTATCAGGGGTTGATTTATCGCGTCTAGTGTAGACGTGATAAAATCGATCCCCGATCGCGCTCCCCATCGACTCCGGAACTCCAGCTCGCGAGAGGTGGAAGCGGAGTCGATGGGGGAGTGGCAGCGGTCGACTCGCCGCCATCCTCACGGCCAGGTAAAGTTGACCTAAGATACGTCAACTTCAGCTACGCTATTCGCGTAGCTGAAGTTGCGTATCTTAGGTCGACCCCCCCCCACTAGTGTAGAGCTGGGCTAGTGACAGACTCAATCTATTTAGCTTAACAAACAGAAGGTTGGGGGGTGACTTGATTACAATCTATAAGTATCCATATGGAGAAGAAACATTTCATAATGGATTCTTCAATCTAACAGAGAAAGGTGTAACACGCTCCAATGGCTGAAAGTTGAAGCTACACAAACTGAGACTGGAAATAAGATGTGCATTTTTGACAGTAATTAAATATTGGAACTACTTACCAACAGTAGTGGCAGATTCTCCATCACTGACCATATTTAAATCTAGATTGGATGTTATTTTCTAAAAAAATCTGCTCTAGAAATTATTTGGGGATGTTCTCTGGCTTGTGTTATACAGGAGATGAGACGAGATGATCAGAGTGGTCTCTTCTGGTCTTGGAATCTATGAATTTTCCATTGTATATATTAGCAATCCTAACGATGGGGGGAGGAATGATTTTGGGTCTAATCCAGTGATGCTCAGACCTCCGTGCTTCAGGAGCCAAATAAACTGGCAATCAACATTATCCAAAAGAGCCACAGTAGTGTGAATTCATTGTTTTTTTATATATATATAATTCTCACAGCAAAATGACTGACCAAGTATTATTATTTTATCAACTACAATTGGTTAATAACATAGTAAAAGCCTCCTGATTGGTTAAATAATGTAGATTGGTTAATAATTAAATCACCCAGTGTTTTGAATACCATGTGCTGCAAAGAGCCCCAGAAGACACTTTTTACAGAGCCGCTTGGGCTCCCAAGACTCAGTCTGGGTATTGCTGGCCTAGTCCTTCTCTAATGAAGTCAACAGTCGAAGCGCCATTGACTACACTGGGAGCAGAACCAGGCCTTACATCATAAATAAAAGCTGACAATAGACAATTGGACAGGTCGGTAATGCCATGTGGCCCCATCCCTTCCAACTTCACGTTAGCTAAGAAGTCTAAATATCCTGAATATATATTTATATATTTTTCTAATGCTTCTCTCATTGTAGATTGTAGGGGGGAGGGCTAGCTCAGTGGTTTGAGCATTGGCCTGCTAAACCTAGGGTTGTGAGTTCAATCCTTGAGGGGGCCATTTAGGGATCTGGGGCAAAAATCTGTCTGGGGATTGGTCCTGCTCTGAGCAGGGGGTTGGACTAGATGACCTCCTGAGGTCCCTTCCAACCCTGATATTCTATGATTGTCTATGATTGTCTATACTACTATTTACAGAAAATTAGAAATGCACAAGAGTAAAGGAACAATCTGACTAATGAAAGCCCAGCTAGGGGGGAGCAAACCAGATTGGATAAAATAGTTATCAATCTGTATAAGAAAGCCCAGGGTCTGACACCTGCTCAGATATTTATTGGAATACATCTGTAGTATAAAATTCCAGGAATCTGTATATCACTCTTTGAAGCCTAAAATGTCTGCTGAGTCAGTGTGAAGTGATTCATGCAGCAACAAGCATGGCTCAGAGCACTTTTTGTTCAGAATATCACCAGCTTGAGTCATCGCTGGGTTTCACAGTCTATTGCAGTCTGATTTCTAAGTTCTCAGCCATTCTGGCATTACAGATTACACCCGTGTAATGTGCAACTACAGTAAGGGATGTCTCTATAATATGCCAAGAGTCATAGACCATTGTAATTAGAGAGGTAACACAACCAATCACCACCCTTACACGACAGCTAATTTCATGCAACAATTTCATTAGTTGTATGAAGGAGACTGCACAGATGGTGCATTACTTGGCCCAGCTGTCGCACCCATGCATCCATCTGCCATCCCCACAAATCTCCTGGCACAACCTCCACAGACCTAAATCAACACAACCAGTATGGACAATAACCTCAACCATATATAGCCCCTCACACCCCTCATTCACCACCTGCACAAATCCACACAACTCTCTCAGCACGACACAAATGTGTGAGATACATGCCACTTGGCAAAGGTTTCCCTGTTTTTTGCAAACAACTCTTGTCTCAGAGCTGACAAACTCACTACATCAAACGCATTGTTTTCAGGGCATTAGTCCAAAAAAGGTAACATGTAAGGCCTCTATTGAAAGCTTGCAACTTATCAATGTTCATAGTCTTGATGTGATGTGTGTACAAGTGATATTTATGGAACAATGTAACTATGTTTATGCCCTTAAAGTAAAAAGGAGTCACCGGGGGTAATATTACTCTGTGACATCCTATTAATTCAGAAGGGAGTTTCCTCTCCTTCCTGGTTAGCCAATGATGTAATGCAAGGCTCATTGCCCCATCACAGAACAATCAATGAAAACCCATCGAAGACAACTGCAAACAATCAAAACCACTTGGAGGTAAACGTGGAACATGATCACACACAGAGGATCACCCTGTCTGTGAATAAAGACAAAAGAACACTTCAGTTTAACATAGGGTGGGAGAGAGACTCTGGATCCATTCCTTGAGGAGACAATTTGTGGAGCAGGGGTGTTTTTCATGAGTGATTGGTTCCTGGTTCCTGTGAAGACAGCCAATTCTGCATTGGAGTGCACTTGTGGAGGGAACCTCCTGTATTGGATAGGAAAGGTAACTATCAATGAATGTAATGCTAGTTTTGGTGTTTTATGATTTTGTTTTGTATTGTAACCATTTATTTTCATAGATTCCAAGACCACAGGAGACCATTGTGATCATCTAGTCTGACTTCTTGTATAGCACAGAGAACTTCCTCAAAATAATTCATAGAGCAGATCTTTTAGATAAATATCTAGTCTTGATTTTAAAATGGTGAGTGATGAAGCATGCAACATGATTCTTGGTAAATAGTTCCAATGGTTAATTACCCACATTGTCAAAAATGTCAGCCTTATTTCCAGTCTGAATTTGTCTAGTTTGAACTTCCAACCACTGGATCTTGTTAGACAGTTCTCTGCTAGATTGAAGAGCCCATTATTAAATATTTGTTCCCCTAACCTTCTCTTTCTTAAGTTAAATAGACTGAGCTCTTTGAGTGTATCACTATAAGGTATGTTTTCTAATCTTTTAATCATTGCCTAAAATATCTGTTGAATCAGTGGGCAGCAACGGAAAAAGCTTCCGGCGTGACCGAGAGCAATTTTTCTTTAGAATATCACTGACCTCAGTCATCCCTGGCATTCACAGGCAGTTCCTGTCCAGTTTTAAGTTCACAGCCATTTTTAGCTTTTTTTACACATACGACTAAGTTAGGGACTCAGGTATGATTTAGTTGGGGATTGGTCCTGCTTTGAGCAGGGGATTAGACTAGATACCTCCTGAGGTCTCTTCCAACCCTAATCTTCTTCTTCTATTAATTTTTGAATTACACTCATGTGACAACACAGACTTTCCGCTATGAGTACCAATTATAAAAATCAATTGGCTCCAGCATTTAACTATTATTTATACATTTACAATGGTGATTGTAACATCATATAACTTAAAATGACCTTTTCTCGCCATGTACTATCAATAGAATAATCTCATGTCAATTTCAGGACAAAAATATACAATTGCCCCAAATTATGAGGATTATTTTATTTCACACCAAAATTTGCATTTCTCCCCAACACCTATGATGCCATTTTACTACTATTATAGAAAAGTGTTTCCATCATTTATGCATCATGAACCAGGTGATATGAGAAACGTTATTCACCAAGGACGTGACTCTCATTCCCTTTGAAGTTGTCATCATTAGTAAAGTCGGTCAGAAATTGTTCAACTAAATGTTTTTTGTTGAAAAATGCCAATTCATCACCGCTGACACTGTGAAACAGGTTTAGATTTGATGAATCTTCTGGCTCAAAAAATGCTGAAAAAGAGTTTCAAAATTGTTGAAACATTTTATTTTGACATTTTCAAAATGAAAAAAAAATAGCTTTCTGATTCAACACTTTTTGGTTTGAAGTTTAATCTAATTAGACTTGATTTTTTTTTTAAAGGTTGAAATTTAAACCAAATGTTTTGAAATGATCAAAACAAAACATGTTGATGAACAGAACCAAAACTGGTTTTGTGGTTTGTGAATATTTGAGATTTTGAATTTCAGCCCGAATTGAGATGGGAAAAAAATCTGCACTCCCTATAACTGTTTCCCACTCAGCAGTAATCATTAGTCATTTCCTTGTAGTTCTATTTCCTCTCCTTAGCTTTTGGAACACTTTGGGGCCTCTTTTCTCCAGTGGTATCTGTGGTCTTGAGCCCCAAACATTTAGCCTCATTAAGGTTGGATCATCTCCTGCTGATGTAAATCTGATATGGTGACTCTTAGAGCAACTGGGAACTGTGTAGGGTTGTTTAACGGCCCATTGGAGTTATTAGCAGGCTGCATAATTGACAGACACCTGAAGAAGAGCAGACAACACAGAACCAGTCCAGGATAGATTCATAGATTCATAGATTCTAGGACTGGGAGGGACCTCGAGAGGTCATCAAGTCCAGTCCCCTGCCCTCATGGCAGGACCAAATACTGTCCAGACCATCCCTGATAGACATTTATCTAACCTACTCTTCAATATCTCCAGAGATGGAGATTCCACAACCTCCCTAGGCAATGTATTCCAGTGTTTAACCACCCTGACAGTTAGGAACTTTTTCCTAATGTCCAACCTAGACCTCCCTTGCTGCAGTTTAAGCCCATTGCTTCTTGTTCTATCCTTAGAGGCTAAGGTGAACAAGTTTTCTCCCTCCTCCTTATGACACCCTTTTAGATACCTGAATGCCAATGTCTGCCCCACTCCCGTTCAGCTATGCAGCATGTTTCTCAGCTGCAGTTGTGCGACTGGGCCTGGGGCTTGCATTTACATTTCAGAAGGTTTAGAAGGAGGTTTGGGAAATGAGACCCACACTGTCCAGTTCCTTTTTTTTTTTAATCTCTGCATGCCTTTGCCTTCTGGATCATACCCTTATCATGAGACTGGACCACTGTCAGCAAAAGTGAGGGCAGCTCCAAACAATCGACTAAGGAGAGTGGTGAGGAATACACACATGGGAAAAATATTACTCAGAAGATGTTAAAGATAATAGGAAGGTGTCAGTCTGCAGGGCAGAAAAACACCAATATTATCCTTTTCTTAAAATCAAGGATTACTCCAGCTGCTCTTAGTCTCTGTGAGGAAACAAAGAAACGTGTGGTCCGTGCTGTTGTAGGCCATAGAAGTGATTGCAAATCTCTCAGACGAAAAACACAGAAATGATTTTAAATTCCACTTTGTTACATTCAGGGTCACTGTATCAAAGACAAAGCCTGATTATTAAAAAGGAGAAGGGGAATACTCTCTCAGGGTTGGCTACAGCCTTTCCAGTAGCTCTCTAGCTCAAGCTCCATGAAACTCAAAGTATGTCATTTTCATAGTAATTAGTTTAGGTTGTCTGACACATTAGCTTTCTATCACTGGAGAAGTGTCTCAACAACCTGTTTTTCACATAGTGTTGGTAATCCGGGATAATCACCAAGGGGTAAGGAAAAGAGATGTGCTTTGTTACAGATACTTATGTAAGCGGGGGAATGGTCCTGCTATTGTGGGGAACTTTCCTGACTTCTGCACTACCCCAGTGAAATGGGCTAGCAAAAGGATCTGAGCAGGGCCGGCTCTAGGTTTTTTGCTGCCCCAAGCAAAAAAAATTTTGGCTGCCCCCCGTCCCAGCCCTGGGCTCCTTGCTGGACCCCCCCTACTGCCCCAGCCCTGGGCTCCCTCATTCCCCTGCACCATTGCCCCACACACACACCTCCTGCTGCCCCAGCCCTGGGCTCTCTCCTCCCCCACCTGCCCCCTTCTTCTGCCACAGCCCTGGGTCACTGGTAACTTGCTCCCACGGCATGTCATTCAGCAGGAATTTTAGATGTGCACAGAACACAGACAGGATTGCTTCCCATATGGTTATAGAACTGCAGTAAAGTGGAACAATTTTCAGCTTGTGTGATTGGAGGATATCTGGATGCATATTATAAGACTGTCCTACATAAATGAAGAAAAGTTAAGGTGCCTTTATTAGTCTTTTGTTCCTCTTTCTTTCTATGGGGAATTTGCCAATGCAATATCACTGTCTTCCTTTTAAACAAACAAACAAAAAAGGCAATGGCTGTTGAAAATAGCAATTCCAGTCCTAATAACCACTGGGAAGCATTTCTTGCTCAATTTTATCCTACTTTTTCTACAGCAAGCTACAGTGGATCAGTATATTTGATTTGGGAGAAATGAAGTAACAGCTGCCCAAACTGAGCCTGAGCACTCCTGAATTTTGAGGTGTTCAAATCTGGAAGGCAGGTGTGGAGGGGGGGCAGGGAGAGGGCTGTGGCTCTGCGGGGGAGCACGGCAGCATGTATGCAGCAGTGTGTCTGGCGCTGCGTGGAGCCAGACACGCTGGTCTGAGTGGCACGGTAAGGGGGCAGGAGGGTTGGATGGGGCAGAGGTTTGTGGGGGGGGCAGTCAGGGGCAGGGAGAAGGGGGGGTTAGATGGGTCAGGGGTTGGGGGGGGCAGTCAGGGGACAGGCAGTGGTTGGATAGGCATGGGAGTCCTGGGAGTTTGTCAGGGGACAGGTAGGGGGTGGGGTCCTGGGGGGAAGTTGGGGGGGGTCTCAGGAAGGGGCAGTTGGGGACAAGGAGAAGGGAGGCTTAGATAGGGGGTGGGGTCCTGGGGAGCAGTTGGGGCAGGGGTCCCGGGAGGGGGTGATCAGGGGACAGGGGACAGGGAGGGTTGGATGGGTTGGGGTTTCTGTGGGGGGCAGTCGGAGGGAGTGGATGGGGGCAGGGTGGGGCTTCCCTCCCTCCCTGTGGAGTGTCCTGTTTTTTGAATGTTAAAATATGGTATCCCTGCTCACAGTGCAGTTCTCCATTCACTGCCGCATGAGGGCTCAGCTACCTCACTCCCTCCCCCTCTTTCCTGTTGCTAGTGGCCAAGGGAATGCTGGGAAATGTAGTTCTTTCCCTGCTCCAGGGCTGGCTCTATAGGCAGGGAGCTAACCAAGGAACTACAGCTCCCAGGGCCCCCTGTTGGTTCTCAGCTCCCAGGCTGGATCCCTGCCGCCCCTGCAAATGGGCTGCCCCAAGCAAGTGCTTGCTTTGCTGGTGCCTAGAGCCGCCCCTGGATCTGAGTCCTCGCTCCCACTCCCTTTACCCAGAGGCCTCCCTGCCCTTGAGGACTCCCCTTCCACTCTCCTGTCTGGCAGAGTCTTCGTAAACCCCGACAAGGCTGGGCCCAGGATTCCTGGGGGGCTCGACCCCCAACCCTGCTGTGGTCACCCAGGACAGGGGCTAGGGTGTCCCCACTCCGGGGTGCTCTCTCTGCACTGGATGCTTCCCTGACCCACTGATCATTACATACGATTTAAAGCAAATACCATTTATTTAATCAGCAATCAGTTTAAAAAGGAATAAGGAAAACTGGGAAAGGTGAAAGGAAAACCCGTCACCCCGCTCTGTGGCCCGGGGACATCACAACCAGCATCTCCGGGATGCCAGGGATGTTCAGGCTGTTCCTCACACGTCCCAGGCCCCTGGCCAGGCCCTGGCTGTGCTGCAGGGATGCTGCAGGTCGGACACGTGCTCTGGCGGTGGCCCCACGCTCTCAGGCTGTAGGTGGCAGGACCCTTCTTCCCAGGGTCGCCCCTGCCCCATTGGGGTTATGATCCCCCTCCAAATCTGGCCTGCAGGGCCCTTTGGCTGGGGGGGCATCTCCCTGCGCTGGGCCCACTGCCCAGGGTCCCCCTCACTCTCCCCAGCTGCTCCCCGCACCCGGCTCCAGACTGCTCCAGCCCCAGCTCCAGCCCCAGCCCCAGCACGGCTGCTGCTCTGCCTCCAGCTCCCTGGGCGGCTTCTCTGGCCCTGCAGGATCCGGTTGCTGCAGCTCTGCTCCCAGCACAGGTCTCTGTGACTCTGCTCCCAGCACTGATCTGCTTCCTGGGCGGCTTCTCTGCCCCCTCTGGCTGGCCCGGCTCTGCTCCCCAGCCCAGCTCCGGCCCCTGCTTTCTCCTTAGCTCGGCCCCGCTCTGTCTGACCCAGGCCATTCCAGCTCCCATGGAGGGCGGGACCCCGCGGGACCCCGCCTGGCCTCCCCCCTCGGCCTCCTGACACCCTGATTAGCCTGCCCGCCCTGTCATTCAGGCTGACCTGGAACATTGGCCTCTCTCCATTGTTCCTGGGGACTGTCAATCTCAGGGTCCTGATTTCCCATTGACCCTCCCCCTTTCTTTTGGCACTGGGAGCTAGTAACCAAAACCCCCCCACCGAGTGTGAGGAAGGGGACACAGTCCCCTTCCATTTACAATGGGTTTATACGTAACTCCCCTCAGATACCGACCCACACAAGCTGCAGGATCTGGATCGAGAGGAACATGGGACTTGACAGACTGGATCAGAGCACTGTCCACTTCTGAAATATCTGCTCTCAGCCACTATCAGAACCTGTGGAGCAGTGGGTCCCAAACTGGGGTTCGCAGAACGTTACAGGGGGTTCGCCAGAAAAATTTCACTCATAGCGGACAGAGGACCCCGGGCATCGGAGACAGCAGGTGGGGCCCAGTTGCAGGGCAGACACCCCGAGCCCCAGGGAGAGCGGGGCCGGGCAGTTGGGGCTGGCAGCCCGAGCCCTGCCCCCGTCAGTGGGGGAGTCGGCAGCCCGAACCCCAGCGCTCCGCGCGGGGCTGGCAGCCCAAGCCCCAGGGAGAACGGGGCCGGGCAGTTGGGGCATCCATCATACTGAGGAAATTTAAACTTAAATCCCTGAAAATATTC
Source organism: Terrapene triunguis (assembly GCF_002925995.2). Classification (NCBI taxonomy): domain Eukaryota; kingdom Metazoa; phylum Chordata; order Testudines; family Emydidae; genus Terrapene; species Terrapene triunguis. The sequence goes on from NW_020664588.1 coordinate 2,213,635, forward strand.
ATTTTTAGGAGGGGGTTCACAAGATTTCACAATTTCGTGAACGGGGTTCGCGGGCTGTTAAAGTTTGGGAACCACTGCTGTAGAGGAATGGGAAAGAAACCCCAAAGTGGACAATTATATAAAAACCTGCCCACCTTGAAGTTTCTGTCTAACTCAAGATTGTTAAAGGTGATCTTATTCCCCACAGCATGAGGGTTTATAGAGCAGCTGTGTGGAGGACAGAATGGTGTGTGGAGGACATTTTGTGAAGGATTTTGAGAGTACGAAATGTGGCTTCATTCCAAATTGGAATGAAAACTAAAATGTTCAAAATTCTCTGCAAAGGAAAATTCTGGCAAACAAAATGTTTCAGGTTGATTGAAATAATTTGTTTTTATTTTGACTTAAGATTTTTGTATTATATTGTAACATAGTACAATTTTATATATACACACGCAATATATAATGATACTACATATTATAATACAGAATAAAAATATTTAATATGAATAATATTTTCCAAACTGAAAATCAAAATGATCAGTTCCACAATGTGCTAATGGGGTGTTTCAATGCTGTTGGAACTTTTTTCCCACATTTTCTGAACTCTGGTGAGACTAATGCAATTTCACTAAGTGTTTTAATTTAAATAGAACTGCATATTCTGATGGAATATTGTCTAATTAAAGCTTCTCTTACCAGCTTTAGTTAATATCGTTTAATAAAACTCTTTTTTCCTTCTCTTTAATGATACTGTGTACATTATGATTATCCATACAAATGTCTAATCCCTTTTTGATTCTCACTAATCTTTTGGCCTCAATGATATGCTGTGGCAATGAATCCCACTGGCTGATTGTTCATTGCATAAAAAGTATTTCCTTTCATCGGTTGTAAATGTTGTTTGTGTGACGAAATATGACCAAAAGTATCTGTATTAATTGCATATTTCAGTCTGTATCCCAAATGTGATTTCTCCGCTTGACTTCTAAGATGGCATGTAAGACAGACAAAGAGGGGCAGGCGGTTTGAATGCCTTCACCCGCAGAGGAGACACAGCTCATTGAGACCGACTGGGTCTAACCGCCTTATAATGGAGCAGCCACACACGGGCATTCTCCGGGATAGGCCCTGATGGATGCTCCCGCCGACTGGAAAAAAACAGTTTGAGCAGGCAGAGACTGAGAGCCCCTCAGACTCTGAGGGTATGTCTACACTACCCACCGGATCGGCGGGCAGCGATTGATCCAGCGGGGATCGATTTATCGCGTCTAGTCTAGGTGCGATAAATCGATCCCCGAGCGCTCTCCCGTTGACTCCTGTACTCCAGCTCGGCGAGAGGCGCAGGCGGAGTCGACAGGGGAGCGTCAGCCGTCGACTCACCGCGGTGAAGACACCACGGGAAGTCGATCTAAGTATGTCGATTTCAGCTACGTTATTCACTAGCTGAAGTTGCGTAACTTAGATCGATCCCCCCCCAGTGTAGACCAGGGCTGAGAAACAAGCCGGGAGAGAAGAACAACACAGGACATGCTGACAGTTGTAACCAAGGTTTGCCACAGAGACCTTGGTTGTGCGCTGGACCTGTTCTGTTCCTGTAGCTGAGGAGGCAGGCCAACCTCACTGAACATGTAGTGGTGAGTGTGATTACACGAGACTAAACAGGCATGCCGGCCACTTGTTGTTTTAAAAAACCCTTTTCTCTAATTCTGTGTTTCACCAAAAAATACAAATACATTCTTTTGAGGAGGCTATTGGTCATGTATCACTGAGCAGGGGTCCCGAAGGAAGGGACTCAATCCTACCCAGTCAGATTTGCAGGGTGGTAAGTAGGTGGTATGTCGGGCAGCGTCCCTGTGTCTTAGGCCTGGTCTACACTAGGGAGGGGATCGAGCTAAGTTCTAAGTTATGTGAATAACGTAGCTGAATAACGTACTTAGATCGACTTACTGTGGTGTCTTCAATACGGTGAGTCGACTGCTGCCGCTCCCCCGACGATTCTGCCTGCGCCTCTCGCGGCGCTAGAGTACAGGAGTCGATGGGAGAGCGCTCGGGGTCAATTTATCGCATCTAGACTAGACGCGATAAATCGACCCCCACTGGATCTATCGCTGCCCCCACAGACCCCTCCCCCCCGCCCCCCCCCACCCCCCCCGCCCGCCACCCGCCCCCACAGCCCCCTCCTGCCTGCCACCTGCCCCCACAGACCCATCCCGCCTGCCCCCACAGACCCATCCCACCTGACGGCTGCCGCCACAGACCCATCCTGTCTGCCACCTGCCACTACAGATCCACGCTGCCTGCCCTCACAGACGCCGCCCGCGTGTCACCTGCCACCACAGATGCCGCCCGCCTGACGGCTGCCACCAAACACCCCTCCCGCCTGCCCCCACAGACCCATCCTGCCTGCCACCTTCCCCCACAGACCCATCCTGACTTCCGCCTGCCCCCACAGGCCCATCCCGCCTGCCACCTGCCGCCACAGGCCCATCCCGCCTGCAAACACAGATCCATCCCACCTGCCAGCTGCCCCCACGGACCCCTCCCACCTGCCAGCTGCTCCCACAGACCAATCCTGCCTGATGACTGCCTCCACGGACCCATCCCACATGGCTCAAACCACCACAGGTCTAACCCATACACCACCACTGCCCTCCACAACCCATCCTGCCTGCCACCACCCCGTTGCCATAGATTCATCACACTGTACTCCCTTCTGCCACAGACCTATCCCATCTGACTAGGGTGACCAGATGAGAGACGTGAAATATGGGGATGCCGGCGGGGGAGGAAAGAACAAAAACAAAA
>NW_020664588.1:2226421-2449625 GCF_002925995.2 Terrapene triunguis
TGGGGCATAATAAAGCAAAAACATCCCCCGCCCAACTCGCAACTGGCTGTCGGGCGGCGGCAGAGCCCCCCCTGGCCTAGTATCCCCACCGCCCAGGCTTGCGGGTGGCCACTCTGACAAGTTTTCCAAAAAAGCCCCTAATTAACGTTAGGAAAAAAGGAATAAATATGCACATACACATGTCCAAGTCATTGTAATTTATGTAGGTTTTTTTTTTTTAACTGACTCAATAATAAAAATAGTGTACAGTTGTCTCTATTCTTTACTGGCCCTAAACAGACTAGAAACACAAACAAGGTGCTTTGCACAGTCTTGCCTTTTGTTGTTGTTGTTTCCTTTGTGTTTAGATTTGCTGGCTAGTAAGTCGGCTGCTGTGAAAAGTGATACTTGTCTGTTAAAATCACTGTTCTCAGCCTCCCAGCTAGCTCCTGAGACAAGTGACACTAACAAACCTACAAATACCAGATGTGTTCAGCCCCGGCAAGCCCGGGGACAAATTGAGCCCTGGACGGGGAGGTGGGTAAGAAGGGGCCAGGAATGGTGGGGAGTGGGGGGGGGGGCGAGCCTGGGAGATGGAGACCAATGCGGAGCCCTGCAGTGGGAGCCCGCTGCCCACCACCCCAGGGTGGAAGTCTGACCCCACCACCGCTGGGAAGGTGGGAACTCAGTGGCGCCTGCTCCTCCGGTGTTTGTGTTTCCAGAGGGGGGCAGGGCCCAACCCCTGCTAGGGGTCCTGGGGGAGGGTCCACTGCTTTGTTCCCCTGTGCCCCCCCCATCACTGCCCAGGAGGCTGCGGCTGCAAGAAAAGCCCCTGCTGGCTGCATGCAGCCAGGATGGCCATATTTGAGAAACACTGCACTAGGGACACATACAAATACATCCACAGCAATACTGTGGCTTTTCCCTGCTGGTTTCTCTTTGTGCCCCAGGACTATCTGGAAAAAGAACTGAACTGCATCATTTCCTCACCACATTTTCTGCTCAGGAAATGTCCGTGTGCAGAAGGAGTGCTCTTCCTTTGAAAGGACTCCGCGCATTTTTGAAAGGGTTTGGCTTTCCCCCTACGGCGTGAACACTAGCTGCTTTCTCTGCTTATTACACACTTGACATTCAAAGCCTAAGCTCTTTATTAGCTGCAATTGGTCACGAAAATCACATCGTATTGTTTCCACTCCCAGTCTGAATGAGCCCGGCTCTTCTAATCAGGAGCAGGCTTTTAACCTCTGGGGCAGAAACAGCAGTGTAGGGAGCGCCAGTCAATACCCAGGATTAGGAGGCTTTAGAAAATATTGAGCCTTTTCCTTTCTGAACCATGCACAGGTCTTGCCCGAGGTGCCATTCCTGGACAAAAGTAAGCTACTGTAAATGCCTGACTTGACTCAAGAGTAGCCTACAATTCACGGTGGGAAAGGTCAAATCATGAGATTGATGAGATCCACAGCTACTAAAAATAACTCTCTGGGCTACAAAACCCAGCTCTGGACAAAGGCTCCACCACTTGCTAGCTTTCCGCTTCCTTCCCTAAGGGTCTCACACATAATAAGGAGCCAGTTGTATTTGCTTTTAATCAGTTAGAATCTCCAGGCACTGAATGGCTTCGAGATTACAGAATGGGTATATACTGCAAGAAACAACACTATGGCTGAGTAATAGGCATAATAAATATACCCGTTGTTATGTTTGCGCAAAAAGTGTTTTCACTCACCTCTAGCAATGCCATGTTCAGATTAAGTCTGTAAGTGCTGGGAGGGAACAGAGGTTTGAATCTCTTCCAGATCTCACCCTGAAATTGGCCAGAGCATCATAAAATATCATTATGATTTTCTGTCCTTTCATAGAGCTGTAGCTCAGGCTTCCATTGCCAACGAAATTGTCCGATTCCTGTAGTCAGGAGATTCAGACGTCAGCATCCAGGGTGAAAGGCTGGGATTCTAACAAGGTTCATTAGCTTTATAGCTTCCTAGGTTCTAGCAGCCAAACTTGCCTCCCTTGCATTGTCCTTTTCCACAATCCTCAAAAAGATTACAATTAAATGTATTATCTAGAGCATTTCCCAGGGAGTCAGTTAAAAAAATGACCCTTTGGAGGATCCTACTTAACGTGGTGTTTTAGAAGGAAGTGTAGCACAAGACAAATCAGTAGGATGGAGAAAAGCTGGGGGATCATTAGTTGAAGAACTGTGAATCTTTTGCATTTTAATGTATATAAACCATTCTCCCTCGATGTATTTGTTTTGCTCTGCAAACTAAGAAGGTCTTGTATGAAATCAGAGCCTTTAGAATTTCCCCAGACGTAAGTGTCTCAGCGGAGGAGATCTAGGCAGCTATTGCCTGAAGACTCATAGCCGCAGTTTAAGCTTGCATTGTGTCTCATCTGTGCGATAATATTGTCACAGAAATGGATAAACATTGCATCCGTTCTGGCGAAGGTTACGTTTTAAGGCTCTCTTGAGACTGCTGCTCTTCTGTGCCATTTCTGTTCTTGTCAAAATCTTTATCGCGTTAATAAGTTATTATCAGAGCAGTGCTTAGATGAAAATACTTAGCTACTCCCTTCTCTCCTAGGAGAGGCAAACTATCCGCTTCTCCTAGCTAAACTAATTTTAATTAGTATTTGCCCATTTGTCATCTGATTTTTATGTATTTATTTATTTTCCTACAATGTGTCTTTGCTTTAAAAAAATAGAAGGAAAATTAGCTGCAGATGCAGTGTCAGTGTATAGAGCAGATCCTTTCCATTCAGTGGCTAGTATACTAGGGCAGTGGTTCTCAACCAGGGGTACGTGTACCCCTGGGGATACTCAGAGGTCTTCCAGGGGGTACATCAACTCATCTACATATTTGCCTAGTTTTACAACGGGCTACATAAAAAGCACTAGCAAAGTCAGTACAAACTACAATTCCATACCGATAAGGACTATATACTATACACTGAAATGTAAGTACAATATTTATATTCCAGTTGATTTATTTTATAATTATATGGTAAAAAATGAGACAGTAAATAAGTACTATTTCAGTAATAGTGGGCTGGGACACTTCTGTATTTTTATGTCTGATTTTGTGTAGGGACGCATAGCTTCCGAATCGCCAGCCCACGGGTACGGCACACTGTTCCCATGGCGACGAGGCAGGAGTGGCCTTCACCTCAGCGTCTGTGATTAGGAAACTTATTTGGCTGACTTGATTGTCTCCCTCGCAGCTGGCTTTCACGTGCACAAGATATGGGTTTGTTATCTCATGTTGCTGTACACTGTATGCTTCTTCTATGCGCAAGAATTCAACCACTTAGAAGTGTTGTAAGCAGAGAGGTAGAAAGAATAAAAACCCCAGGAAAGTTTTCCTGTGAGGCTTTTGAAGCTGAGAGGCTTTTCGGCTACCACAGACCAGGCGTTCTGTTTCCTTTCCTCTGTCGTCGCCACAATTTTGTAAGCAAATAGTTTTTAAGTGAGGTATAACTTGGGGATATGCCAGACAAATCAGACTCCTGAAGGGGATACAGTAGTCTGGAAAGATTGAGAGCCACTGTTCGAGAGTAGTAAGTGAGGAGCTGTTGTAAAGTGCCGGAGGAAAGCTGAAGACCAGGAAAACGAATGGGCACCTGGAGCCAGGGAGTGGTAAAACAGAGCCACAGGGAGCGTGCTGGATTTCAGGAGACTGTGGTGTGGGTGCAGAGGTGGGGCCTAGAAGGATAATGGCAGTGAAGCAGTGATAGGGGACCTAAAACCACTCTAATTGAGTTAAACTTTGTAGAAGCACCTAAACCTTCCAGTGCTTCTCCAAACCCAAGCAGGGAGATTGTTAGTGCATGGGATGAGCCATAGAGATGCATGGGAGACAGTTCAGGCAGGGTCCCTCTCAGCACAGGAGGCTGTGTGCTGCACACTTGCTACGCTGATGTCCAGTAGATCTAGCGTCCTGTTGTCTAACTGTAACTCAGAATGCTCATCCCACTAGCTTTAGAGAAAAGTAAACTTGAGACAGGATCCAAAAATCAGTTACTTTTTGTGAGAAATCTTCTTCTCTGTCTTCAGATGAACACTATTTGACATTGCACATGGCAGGATAGTTGGAATCCACCCACTTTTCCATCCTCGAGGGAGAACACGAGGTGACTGCACACAAGGAGGCCTGTGAGGAAGGTGGGCTGGAGTCTGGAGCCTTTCAAAGCCAAGGCAGAAAGGAGCTTTCACCCCGTGAAGAGGGAGCTGTAGAAGGTGAAAGTGAGCACTCACAAAGGGGCCCGGGCAAGGACACTGGGTAATCAAGTTGTTAAAGTTTGGTGAGCTGGAGTGTTGATATTCCATATGCATTTTTATCCTAATTCACCCCTACCGCCTACTGGGGCATGGTTATAGAAGATGAAAAATGCTGCAGTATAATAGGAACTAGAGAAGGGTGTCACCATGCCTCAGTGGGTCACAACGGAGAATACCAAATTCAGGACAAGCTGCTGGGGAAAAGGGCAGATACACCCCAAAACTAGTGGTTATTCTTCCATGAGATATACCAAACCAGCAACAAAAGTAAACTTCTGTCTCACCACACTGGCTAACAAGAAGTCAGAAATACAGCCTCCTTAGGTATTCCAGTCCTGGATTCAACACCCAGACATTAAACTTAATGATGAGTGGTTCTTTAAAATCAATTTCATCATACAAAAGGGTGGTTCTGATCCCAAAGGACCAGCCACACACTCAGGTCAATATATAACTCAGATCTTACCCAAAAATCACACTGTTGCCAATCCTTCAGTATCTAATATCTAAAGGTTTATTTATAAAAGAAAAAAAGAACGGTGAGAGTTAAAATTGGTTAAAGGAATCAAATACATACAATAATTGCAAGGTTCGTGGTTCAGGCTTGTAGCAGTGATGGAACAAACTGCTGGCTTGTTAAGTCTCTGAGTGCTTCCAAACCATTGGAAGGTCTTCAGTCCCTTGGTTACAATGCTCCCATTAGTACAAGTTCATCATAGTCCAGAGGTTTGAGCAGTAAAGAGACAAAATGGAGGTGTTTCCAGGGCCTTTTATAGCATCTACCAAGTGAAGGGAAACTCATTGTTCTCACTGTGGAAAATTACAGGAAACAAGATGATGTTTGGAGTCACATGGGCAAGTCACATGTCCATGCATGCTTCGCTTAGTCATAGTAGAAGCCATCACTCATATTCTAGTTCAGGGGTCGGCAACCTTTCAGAAGTGGTGTGCCGAGTCTTCATTTATTCACTCTCATTTAAGGTTTCACGTGCCAGTAATACATGTTAACGTTTTTAGAAGGTCTCTTTCTATAAGTCTATAATATATAACTAAACTATTGTTGTATGTAAAGTAAATAAGGTTTTTAAAATGGTTAAGAAGCTTCATTTAAAATTAAATTAAAAGGCAGAGCCCCCCGGACCCGTGGTCAGGACCCGGGCAGTGTGAGTGCCACTGAAAATCAGCACGCGTGCCACCTTCGGCACGTGTGCCATAGGTTGCCTACCCCTGTTCTAGTTACAAGGTTCACAGGAAAGTCCATTAAGTGCAGATAGGCGTCTCCCATGGTCCATTGTGAGTTAAGTGTTCTTTGATGGGCCATTTAACTTGAATAGTCCTTTCAAGATGTGCAGGCTAAATACCATGAGGGTGTTACCACAGGAGCAAACATTTGAAATACAGGTACATAGTTAATATTCACAACTTCATATATAAAAATGATAAATGCATGTAAATGGCACAATCATATTCGGTGAATCATCACTTTTCCATAGACACCTTACTTGACACACTTTGTACATGGTTTGTTGAGATTATCTTGATCTACATGCTCATATTTTAATCAGATAACGTCACAAAGGGCACCTCAGAATGCTGAGAGGTCCTGTTTGGATAAGAACCCCAAAGTTCATGTGTGTATCTACACCACTGCGGGTGCCTCCCTCTCCTATGTATCTTCCCTGCCACATGGCTGCCGCTTGCTGCTTCCGAAGGAGGCCATGCAGCCTGCATCTACTCAGCAAGCATCACTAGGGGAAACGCTCCACCCTGCTCCCTCAGAGCATCATGCTTTTTCCGGGCAGGCTCTGCATCCCATTGCTTGGTGCACGTTCCCCTGTCCACAGAGGTTCCATGCTCCGTCACCATACCCACGGCAGTGCTTTCCCTTAGCTTCGGTGTCCTGGCCAAATTCCCATGCTGGAAGTTGCATTCCCATTGCCCATATGCCCTGCTGTACTTTCAGTCGTATGCAGCATTTTTCACTCGTTGTCCAACGTTGCTGAGTATCGTCAGTGCTCAGTCACGCAGTGTTCACACTCTAGCCCAGCGATGACTGTATTTCACTGGTGAATGAGGTGACGCCTGTACACTGTTAAAGCCCAAGACAATTGGAAACCAGAATAAAAGGGGCATTGTTACTCATTAAAAATCTCTCTGCTGAGATTTCAACAGCACCGCTCTTAAAGCAATGTGGCTGTAATGCGGTTTCTTACAATGCATTCAGAATGATAGAAAAGACATTTAGTAGCTATTATCCCAAACCACAGACTTCAAGAGACTCTGGTGCAGGGTGAGGAAAGAAGGGGAACTACCCTATTTAGCTTGTGTCAGGTTTGGAAGATACAGGGCATCCTGGTAGCAAATCCACAGCGTTCCACATGCCGTACACATCTCTTATTAAAGCCACTAGAACCTGATTTCGAAGGACAAAAATGAGCCCAGTGTTGCTCCCTCCACTTACCACCCCAGACTCTGAGCTCATTGACATGGGTGGAAAGTCACTGAATTCAGCAGTTCCTCCAGATTCACCCCAGCGTGACCGGAGATGAGGCTCCAGCCCCCAGAGGGAAGACCAGGGTGCGGCAGTGTTTGGCCTGCGCTGCCCCCAACAGCCATAGGTTCCACAGCCGGAAGCAGGAGGCTGTAATGGTGCACAACCAGCACCTCTGTGCCTCTGGAAATCCCTGCTCCTCCGGTGGCACTGCCCTGCCCAGGAACCCGGCCCAGGTGGCTCCCTCTGTAGCCCCCCTTGTGGAGCTCTCTAGTGTGGATTCGCCAGAGGATCTGAGAGAAATCGTGGGCACATCCCCCAGCGGGACCCTGGACTGCACACTGGGCACCGTTCCGGGGGACCCTGCTGGGTGACGACCTGGATGAATAGGTGAGTGCAGAGCTCAAGCTTCCTGCAATTACCCTGTGGGGTGCCTCCCTTCAGCCCAGCGCGGCCGCAGCCCTGACTCCCAGCAGGAGCCCGGTGACGGCGAGAACTGCCCATGCCAGTGAGGGCTACAGAGCCTCTCTGGGGGAGGGGACGGATTGGCTACACAGCACTGTATATAACAGCCAGGCACTTACACGTTCCATTTACCTGCAGCCCGTGTGGGGGCATTGGGCTCAGCCTTCCTACATTCTTTGTCTGTACTCCATATAATGGCGGCTATTCACAGCTTCCTGCTCTCCTTCCCCACTCGCCTTCTGAGAACAGCAACAAAGGCAAGAGAGACTGATATACCCATGGAGCCCAATGATCTCCATAGTACCTAGTCCAAAAACACTCCGAATCCACCTCACTTGTGATGCAGCTATCCACCCAGCTGGGGTTCCTTCCGGACCCCCAAAGCTGATTGAGTTAGACTGAGATGTCTCACAGCAAGGGTCTGATACACCAGCCCTTGGTGAATTGTGCTCTTGGCTCCTTGTTCACAATCCCCTCTGCTATCCATGGGAGTAGCGCGCGCACACACACACACACACACCAGGATTTGGCCACAAAGCAGCACTGACCTGCTTCACAGACAGTGCTGAGTGCAAAAAGATGAAACAATTCCCCCCCGCCCCGACCCTTCCAGGGAAGCACATTGCATATATCCGTGTAAAGACTCCGTTGCACGCTGAACAACATCTAAACAGAGAAGTAGCCAATGAGTTCACCCTTCTCATGCTACATTCCCCAATGACTCCCTCATCGGCAACGGAAAGCAAGCTGAACTTTCCAGTGTGAAGGGGAACACAGTGTTCCAGCCGCTGCCAAGCAGGCTGTGGATCCCGCTGAAGAATGGCTGCACTCTACTAAGGATAAAGCCAAACAATGCAACCTGTGAGAGGCAGACAGCGGAGCACTGGCAGGCAGAGCTCTGATGATGATCAGTCGGAACATTATGTCAAGGAGGTCGTGAATAATATGCAAAAGGAAATGTATAGCACTTCAAACAGCATCTTGTTGGGCTTTTTATTGTCCGGAGGGTGCTGGCTAGGACAAAAGCAGAAGCAGGAGTAGGAGCAGACTGTTAAGGGCCTTTGTGCTGTGTTTAGGGATAAAATCTATTTACTACGTAGTGTCTCCTTTTGTGTTCCTTGTTGCTTTCTAGCAAGCATAAGATTTTAACCTGAGGTGAAACAAACCAGCCTCTCGTGACTGAAGAAGAAATTCTACTGCTAGCATCCCTCTCTGGTTCCCTGAACAAGTCTGTTGAGCAAAGCTGTCTAATAACCCAAACATTGTCTATAGGCAGGAAGTACCTTCTTTAAGAAATCAGGCAGACCAAAACGGGAAGAAGAGCGAGTGAGCTGATCAGAATCTATTCAGCCCTTCAGTACAGTTCTGAGAAATACCATTTTGCATGTCATTGTCCTAGGCTTTGCAACAAGCTGTTTGCATTGGATACATCATGCTGGATATCACGCACGGTGGGGTGCTCTGACCTAGATTTAGAGTAAGCCCAAAGCCTGAAGAGCTTTAATGGGAAAGTGTTTCAGAAGCTGTAGGATCATAGTAACTTTAAAAGCTAGAGGTGAATTCACCCCTGCACGGGGCTAGCCCTAGCTGCTAAACTATTGGCTACTTGAAGGGGGCATCTCTCCTTTTCCACAAATAGTTTTGAAAGGTTTCATTTTCATTTCAATGCAGAACAAGAAAGTGCAGAAACCTTGACATTTTTCCTGGAATGGAATTCTGGTTTTCCGACCCGCCCTACTTGGCACAAGGTTTGGGCACCGCTTAGGCCATCAAAACGTATGAGTGAGACCTAAGTGATGCTCTGCCTGACGCAGAGCAGGGAGCCCCGGGAAGGACCCTACCCCCCGGACTGGACCATAAATTCAATCCTGAACCTATGAAACCTTCCCAACAAAAGCTTCACCAAAAACCAATACAGTGCCATGGAAAGTCTCAGGTTCAATGAATTGGCATTGTCTAACAAACGAAAAAAGGTTCTGTCCAAAAATTCCCACCCAGCTCTAGTGCTGGCTTCTAGATCAGGGTGAATTTCACCCAGAGAGATGGAAATGGCCAATTTAATCATTGTCAGCACTTTGGAGTCTGGCTCATCGTTTTGTTCTGTGTCTACCTCAGTGGGGTCCTGCTCCATGACCAGGGCTCCTAGGTGCTACAGTAATACAAATTTAAATCAATGGAGATATCCTATCTCCTAGAGCTGGAAGGGACCTTGAAAGGTCATTGAGTCCAGCCCCCTGCCTTCACTAGCAAGACCAAGTACTGATTTTGCCCCAGATCCCTAAGTAGCCCCCTCAAGGATTGAACTCACAACTCTGGGTTTAACAGGCCAATGTTCAAACCATTGAGCTATCCTTCCCCCCCAAAAACTGAGCCTACATTGCGTAGGTCAATGCCAGGAAGGAGCACAGGCAGCACATATGGGAGGGGTACAGTTTAGGTATTATTGATTTAGTCTTTTATTGTCCTGATCCCTTTTTCCATTGTCCCCGATTCTGAGTTCCCCAGAACGAATACAGCTCTGGTTACTGTTTTATCCAAAGTGCACGGCGTGCCAATCGGTTTTCTCTGCTTTCCACCTTGACTACAGAACCGCTTACCGCGCCAAACACTGTCAAGTTTTCTGGTGAAACTGTGCGTCATGACCCAATGCCAGCATAGCTCAGTGTCATTCTTGACCACACACTCACCTTTCATGAGTACCTCCAAAAAGTAGCCTCCAAAGGGAAGACTCAAATCAACATTGGGGATCCACTGCCCCAGTGCTATGAACGTTGGCTTGGCCCTGGGTTACTCAGTTGCATAGTACTGTGCACCAGTGCATACAAGAAGCTGCTATGCTTAACTTGTGGATAGGCAAGTGAAGCAGACCCTGTGACTCATCCCAGGAGCTTTGAAGTCAATGCCTCTACCGTGGCTTTCTGTATTAGCAAACATCAGGCCTCCCGCTACCCGTCAAAACATAGCCACAGCACAAGAACTTAAATGTGCCAAAGACTACCTGGAACTTCCCGTCCAGCAGATTATGGACAACATACCCCAGCAATGCCTGAAATCGCAGAAACCAGCATGGACCACAGGCAACCACCTCACGTCTCTGGATCTGGAACAGGCATGCCAAAGTCTCAGGAACTCATTCACCATTCCAACAAGCATTATTGATATCACTGACCCAGCAAGCTGCCCGCTCGGGTTTGACCTGCCACAAGACTTTGGACCACACTGAACCACATCCAAACAAACCCTATAAGATGTGGCTACTTGATGCACAAGTGGAGAATCAAAGACTCCCCTTCGCGACTGTGGTGAGAACATCCAAACCACTGAATACCTTATGATGCAGTGCCCCAAATATGGATTGGTGAACTGGATGATAGCCACAACCTCAGAGAGGAGGCCTCAAAATGGCTTTTGGACCTACAACTGCATCTGCAGACGCCATGCATGCGCACATTGTATTACTCTGGGGGTTGTGATTGCTATTTGAATCAGGGCTGGGTTACAGTCCTGTATTCCTCAACTGGCGGGAGAGATCCAGCAGCGGGCATGAATCAGCCTGTTACATGCAGAGGCTTTTCCAGGACTGGGGGGGAGCAAGAAACAAGGAGCAAAAGAGACACCCTGCTCCATCCTCCTGGGACATGCACAGACACATGGCGGGGGGGGGGCACACCCAGAGGGTAGCCATGGGAGTGCACACACAGGGGTCACTGGCCCACGCTGAGCACATTGGGTATGCACACGGGGGACACAGCAGAGGTTACTGAGGGGGCAGATACACACATGGGGGCCATACTGTGAAGTGCTGAGACAAGAGGAATACTCATCAAATGGGAGCTTCCTGCTTGGTGATGGGGAACGTGGGTTGCTCAGGCCGGAGAGGGCAACCCCAGCTGCTCCAGCTTCAAGGAAAGACAGACACCATGGCGAGACCTGGAGCCCCCGCCCCCATCCTGAAGCAAAGCAAGAGTGAGAAGGACGTGGTGAAGCCATTGGACTCAGCGGTTCCTGGGTACTCCACCAGGAAGGCATCTTCAGGCGGGGCAGCCTGTGGCAGGACGAATGGTGTTTGGAGACAGTGGATGATGGGGCTTTGTGAGGGGCTCCCCGAGGCTCAGGACTTAGCTGTCTCAGTGCCGAGCGACACCTGGTCTTGCTGAGGGTTTGATGATGTGGAAACGTATTAATGCCATGGTTTAAGGTGCATCCTCCTCTGCTCTGCAAAATCTTTACACGGCTAAGTACGCTCCTTTCCTCCCAAGTGCACATGCAGGGATCCCCAGCTGAACGGGCTTACCCTGTGCTCCTCTCCACATGGTCCCTGACTATGCCCTGCGGCTGTGCCGGCAGTGACGGAAGCTGGGGGTGTTCACAGCACTGAAACCAGCCCCTCCCACTTTTCTCTTCCCCCAGTAATTAGTCGGGAAATATTTCTTCCCCAGAACGGCGTTCCTGTGCAGGAAGCCTGCCCCAGGAGAGCCCTGATGTATGTTCAGGGCAGCCTGCACTGTCTCTTCAGTGTTACAAAATGATGGGGTAAAATCCACATATCAGCTACCTGCTGGCACCAGGCACGTTAAGTGCTAGGCAGTTTAACTCACCCAGTAATTACCTGGCTTTGAGTTAAAAACTCTAATGATCTGAATTAAAATGCCCAGCTTCTCTGCGGCACAGAGCTTCTGTCACAGGCCCACAATGGGCTGAACGCCAGTAGAGCATGGCCAGGGAGGTGTACTCCAGCCATACCTACCCTGCACCATGACAGCACCCTCTGGCCTGCTGCTAAGGGGGGGAGCTGATTCAGGGACCAGCTACCCTAGGTCTGTGGCACCTGAGAGCTCACCCAGGCCAGCCAAACACAGCCACTTTCCAGCCCCTTTGCATTACTCAGGCAGCGCAAAGGGGCTAGAATGCCACGGAGCCGCTGGCCGGATGAAATGCTGGCAGCCTGCCCCACTGCCATGGGATTCAGGGTGAAAGCAGGCACAGCGAAGGGGGCTAAGGGGTTGTGGCGGGGCAGTGTACTTGCACACCCCACTCCCTCTTCAAAGGACCTGACATACATCTGACACAACACACATGACCAAGCGATGAACATTGTGAAGGAGCTGGAAAATAATAGGTTGCCAGATAAGAAAGAAATAATATCCATGAAAATAACAATGAAAATTCTACATCACATGAAATGATCTCAAGGATGTGTATTACACTTCAGGGAAAAATGATTCCTCTTGAAAATGTGAGGAAATTGGGCTCAAAACTGTCAGAGAAAATGCAGAGGGCAACCATTGTGTCTAGATCAGACTTACAGGAGAACCGATATCCATTTATGAACTGGGGGTGTTGAATTTGTACCTCAAATTCCTATGAAATAGGCTTGGTCTACACTAACCCCTCAAATCGAACTAAGGTACGCAACTTCAGCTACGTGAATAATGTAGCTGAAGTTCGAAGTACCTTAGTTTGATCTTACCTTGGTCCACACGCAGCAGGCAGGCTCCCCCGTCGACTCCGCGGTACTCCTCTCGCCGAGCAGGAGTACCGCAGTCGACGGCGAGCACTTCCGGGTTCAACTTATCGCGTCCAGACAAGACGCGATAAGTCGAACCCAGAAGTTCAACTGCCAGCCGCCGAACTAGCGGCTGGGTATAGACGTACCCATAGTTAAGAGCATGTACCCTGAATAGCATACATCAGAGGCACTTACAGCAAGTTTCAGACTGAATTTGAAAACAAACTCGCTTCTTTTTTTTTGGACATTTTATAAAAATACACTTAGCCCAGGAGTTATCCCTGAAAGCTGGACAGTGGTCAAGATATTGGCATTAGGTTAAACCAGGCTTGGTGAATCACCAGGAAATTAAAGGGCAGTTAGTTTCCCTCCGAGTGAATCTAAACTAATAAAAACTATTCTATGAGCTCAAGCAGGGGAGCACTCTGAAAAATCACAGTTTGATTAAGAATAACCAGCCCCATCTCCTCTCCTGTTTGCTGGAGTCCTGTGAGAAGTGACTGTCAGGATCCCAGCAGAGCACGTTGGACATCAGGTACTATATACAATGCTGATTTTTTCAGAAATCAAGTTACATTTCACTTTATAATTCACAGTTAAGATGCAGAGGTGCAAATACGAGACTACTTGGATTGCTGCTATAGGCAACCAATCATGCTCCATCCCCAAAATCCTGCAGGTGCAGTGCAGAGGTAGGCACCAGAGTTTTTCAGCTGTTTGAAGGGTTAAAATCCACGTGCAGTTTATATAATAACCTGGCATATGGATTGTGCCAGCTCTTTTACAGGCCCCAAAGGTCCAGAGTTTGATCAAGAGACCAGAGGGCTAGCAAATAATGATCAGCTAAGAAAAAGTGGAATAAACAAAAGATAACCTTGCTTTGCTAAAATAAGCCTCGTCAGCAATTTGCCAGGTGTTGGAGCTGAGCACTGAATAATTCTGTCTTATTCAAGTTGCAAATTGAACAAAGAAGCCCTGTTTCTGTTGTGTTAGTTTCTTTTGTAGGGAGATGTTCTTCCCACAGATCCAACCTTGAGTGTATGAAAGGTTGGAACATGTCAGTATAAGATATGGCCTCCTCCCACCTTCCTTTCCCAGGGACCAATGCCTGCCTTAAAAGACAAAGGAGACAATCTTTATTGCCATATACTTTCACTGTTTCTTTGCTTTAACCCCTAGGAATGTATCTGTTGGAAAACCAAAGAGCTACTTATTCCTATGGACCTCAAATTAGAATTCAACATATATATATATATACACACACACATTTTATCAAAGTATTAAATAAATGTTAACTTGTTAACTTGAGACCATGGGCAGAGACATTATGTAACCTTTTAACCATTGGCTACAGTGCTATCTTGTCTTGCTGCTAGACCTATCCAGGGGTGTGGAACTGCCTACCCCATCACTTTCCCCCGTCCATGGAAAATCCATATATTCCATTGTAATCACTCCGTCAGTGCTGTACGTAATAAACTCCTGTGTTTGACTTCTACATGGTGTGGATTTATGTTCCTTCATGTTTACACAGATGTCCTTCTATGAAGGTATATAGGTCACAGTTTGACAATAAAGTACATTACAGAAAGGTCTACTCTTATGCAACAACGTTTTATATTCCATCCTTACCTAGAAGACAAGAGACTGTGGTTCAGCACAGAGAAAAGTGAAAATTGTAGGTCCTAAAAGAAAACAAGGTGAAAAATAAAATATGTCCTTGAACAGAAAGATATTGCCACATACTAACCTAGAAATAGATACAGGAATTTGTAAAAGGGGGCTTCTTGTTGGTCTTCTGCTTTTGTGTGTCTTGCCAAAGGAAAACAAAGGCACATGAGTATACATCACTAAAGAAAGGCAACTTACCAAAGCTTTTGTTTCTAGTTTCCTTTGCTTTCTTAGCAATGTCATGTTTTCTTTTCTTTAGTTCCATTCCAGCAATGAGGATGCCCCCCTCTATCCACACACCCCTAGGGAACCCAGAGTTGCCAACACTTAAAACACCAATCCCATGGGAAATTCTCCAGAAAGCCGGCTGAGTGAGACAGGAGTGTTTTTGGGGGAATTTAGCTTATTTTTAATCACTGGCTCTGCCCCCACCATCACTTTCTTCATCTTTTGCATTGTTTCTTTCACTTTCATTCTATCCTCCTGAGAAAGAAACCAGTGGCCCAGTTTCCTGAAACTCACACAAGCCTCACTGCCCAGCAATTTTGAAGGTGGTGAAATAATTTTTTCGCACTGCTTCAGCTACAGCTAGGAATAGAATCCAAACACCTATGCAGTCATTGCAAAGGGCTTTTTATGTAGTGGGGCTGGGTCCAGAAATGGGCAAAAATTCGGAACATGCCTGTGATTGTTAGTTGTGTGGCAAAGAGTTCAACCTCTGCATTGTGCTCCACATGTTGTGTTTGTCACATGACATTCTGCCAAGTGCACATGTTGGCCAGTCCGCATTCATGTAGAGATTACAGCTCTGATTGAAGGTCACTGTCTCGTCTCTGTGTGGGTTGGATGAGAAAGAGTAAGAGAAGTCTAAATAGGGAGCTTTGGATGTGTCAGTAATATTGATAATGTATTATCTGTCTTACCGCAGTGTCCAGGGATCCCAGTGGAGATGGAGGAACCCACGTGCAAGGCATTGTACAGACTCGTAGTGAGAGGCAGTCCCTGTCCCAGAGAACGTACAATCAAACTAGACAAGAGAGAAAGGAAGGATTATTATGTCCACTTTACATACATGGAATTGAGGCACAGGGAGATTAAGTGATTTGTCCAAGGTCACAGAGAGAGTCTGGGGAAGATCTGGGAACTGAACTTAGATCTCCTGACTTCCATTCCAGTGCCTGAACCACAAGACCCTCCTTCCTCTCTGGTTGGTTTTGTTTGTTTGCAAACCCTGATGAAGCTGAGTGAAAATTTCTAAAACACTAACAAGTAGACGTGCTGTTGTCCCAGGCTCTGTCATCCCTGAAATGTGAACGCTGCTGAAATCTGGACCTTCAGTTCTCTTCCAGGCTCATCTGTGGCAACAAGAAGGCAGCCCCATTCAGTCCTTTCTCACCACGTCTTCTCACTTCAGCCAGAAAGAGATTAACTGTACAGTTCAGCATTGTCAGACCCTCTGTGGATAAGCACAGAGATATTGTGATTGCCTTTGTTTTTTCTGAACCTGCTGGAGACGGGTAGGCTGCCAAAGCTATCATACACAGTGACTGATAAGATAGCAGAGCAAGCACAAGGATTCACCAAGGGCAAGTCATGCCTGACCAACCCGACTGCCTTCTATGATGAGATAACTGGCTCTGTGGATATGGGGAAAGCAGTGGACATGATATACCTTGACTTTAGCAAAGCTTTTGATACGGTCTCCCACAGTATTCTTGCCAGAAAGTTAAAGAAGTATGGGCTGGATGAATAGACTATAAGGTGGATAGAAAGCTGGTTAGATCGTTGGACTCAATGGGAAGTGATCAATGGCTTGATGTCTAGTTGGCAGCCGGTATCAAGCGGAGCGCCCCACGGTCGGTCCTGGGGCCGGTTTTGTTCAATATTTTCATTAATGATCTGGATGATGGGATAGATTGCACCCTCAGCAAATCCGCGGATGACACTAAGCTGGGGGGAGAGGTAGATACACTGGAGGGTAGGGATAGGGTCTAGAGTGACCTAGACAAATTGGAAGATTGGGCCAAAAGAAATCTGATGAGGTTCAACAAGGACAAGTGCAGAATCTTGCACTTAGGAAGGAAGAATCCCATGCACTCCTACAGGCTGGAGACCGAGTGGCTAGGCAGCAGTTCTGCAGAAAAGGACCTGGGGATTACCGTGGATGAGAAGCTGGATATGAGTCAGCAGTGTGCCCTTGTTGCCAAGAAGGCTAACGGCATATTGGGCTGCATAAGTAGGAGCATTGCCAGCAGATCGAGGGAAGTGATTATTCCCCTCTATTCGGCATTGGTGAGGCCACATGTAGAGTACTGTGTCCAGTTTTGGGGCCCCCCCTACAGAAAGGATGTAGACAAATTGGAGAGAGTCCAGCGGAGGGCAACAAAAATGATCAGGGGGCTGGGGCACATAGCTTATGAGGAGAGTCTGAGGGAACTGGGATTGTTTAGTCTGCAGAAGAGAAGAATGAGGGGGGATTTGATAGCAGCCTTCAACTACCTGAAGGGGGGTTCCAAAGAGGATGGAGCTCGGCTGTTCTCAGCAGTGGCAGATGACGATAGGGTGACCAGATCACAACAGTGAAATATCAGGACACATTGGGGTGCCGTCAGCCCCGCCCACAGTCCACCCCCACTCCTCCCAGGCTCCGCCCCCCACTCTGCCCCATATCCCTCCCCCTTCCCACTCGGCCCCCCTGCCACAGTGCCCTTCCTCAACCCCTGGCCACTGCTGGCTTGCTGCATCCCTCCTCAGTTCCCCACCTAACGCTCGTCTCTTAACTCGCCCGCCCGCCTGCCACTTGCTGGGCCTATGGCGCCGACTTCCCATCTGCCCCGTGGGTGTTCCCCCCTGCCTCTTCCCGCCCCGTCACCACCCTTGCCCCGCCCCCATTCCACCCCCTTCCCCCAAGTCCCCGCCACGCCACACCTCTTCTCTGCCTCCTCCCCTGAGCATGCAGTGTCCCCAACCCTCCCCCGCCCCTTCCAGAAAGTCCAAAGCACCACCAAACAGCTGTTAGGTGGTGGGAAGTGCTGGGAGGGAGGGGGAAGAGCGGGGATGCTGCGCACTCAGGGGAGAAGGCGGAGGAGGAGGTGGGGCAAGAGGGTGAGGGGAGCTTGGCTGCTGGTGGGTGCGGAGCACCCATGGGGAAAAATTAGTGGGTGCTCCGGGGCTGGAGGACCCACGGAGTGGGCACCTCCTTCCCACTTGCCTCCTTACCTGAATATCAGGACAAATGGCATCCCGCTCGTACATCGATTGGGACGTGGGACAAAGGGTTAAATATCGAGACAGTTCCGATTTTATTGGGACATCTGGTCACCCTAGATGACATCACAAGACGCAATAGTCTCAAGTTGCAGTGGGGGAGGTCTAGGTTGGATATTAGGAAAAACTTTTTCACTAGGAGGGTGGTGAAGCACTGGAATGGGTTACCTAGGGAGGTGGTGGAATCTCCTTCCTTGGAGGTTTTTAAGGTCAGGCTTGACAAAGCCCTGGCTGGGATGATTTAGTTGGGAATTGGCCCTGCTTTGAGCAGGGGTTGGACTAGGTGACCTCCTGAGGTCCCTTCCAGCCCTGATATTCTGTGATTCCGTTTTAAAAAAAGCAGCAGTGCATCACCTCAGAATATGAGCCCATCAAATCCACCCTTCACTCTCTGCACTGGCTTCCCAGGGACTATTGAATCAAGGTAAAAAATTCAGTGCTTATCTCCAAGGCACTTCAAGTTCTGAGCCAAGCAGATTCATAGCGTTCAAAGGCAGAAGAGAACATTAGATCATCTAGTCTGACCGCCTGTATATCAGAGGCCGTTACCTTTCACTTGTATTCCTGTCCTGGTCGTTATTTACCACTTCACCAATCTTTGTGTCGCCCACAGATTTTATCCACAGTAATTTTATATTTACTTCCAGATCATTGATGAAAGCTCTGAATGGTGTCAGGCCTAGAACTGATCCCCATAGACCCTCAATAGAAAAATCCCCATGTGATGATGATTCCCCATTGATGACTATTTAACTAAAATAGCATAAAGTTCTGGGCTAGGGCGTCAATAGCTCTCTGCCTCGAGCCCCAGAGAACTTTCTACCACAAGAATGCGTTACCTAGGGAGGTGGTGGAGTCTCCTTCTTTGGAGGTTTTTAAGGCCCGGCTTGACAAAGCCCTGGCTGGGTTGATTTAGTTGGGAATTGGTCCTGCTTTGAGCAGGGGGTTGGACTAGATGACCTCTTGAGGTCCCTTCCAACCCTGATATTCTATGAAGTGTAAAGCTCGTCTGTGCAGGGGACAGAGCTTTCTCAGAGTTGACCGTGCAAGAAACTCCCCCAGGAACTAAGGATCATCGCAAATGTCACCATCTTCTACTCCAAGTGCAAGGAACACATCTGTGACCTGCCTTTACTAATATTAACACAGAGCATTCTGGACCCATTTATAAAAACAAAACCACTGCGCACACAATTATCCTCGGAAAAGGATGAAAGAGTGAATGAACCACACTTGATAGATTTTAGTCACATTGGTTAATGCACATATGGAAGGCAGTGAAGAGGGTGGGATAAGAACCCACATAGACTAGACTAGACTCATATTTTACAACTTCATATTCTCAGCCCATAAGAACGTTGCAGGTGCATTTTCTCCTATCATACAGATTCCTTTATGCATCCTTAATTAGGACATGCAGTTTGTCAGATTGTATTTCTAAACACATCCCGAAGCTGTAGGATACCTGGTCTGCCACATTTGCCTGAAAACAAACCAGTTTAATAGCCAGCAAATTAGGAAAACTCCTGCTTGTGCTCCATGGCGTAGCTCATTTTGATCTCTCTGTGATTACTTTATTCTGAGAGCACCCTGCCTGATCAAACATGAATAGTCATTATCAGTTCACAGTCAACTTTTAATGAATTTCCATGGCAAATATCAGAGCTCTACTATAAAAGGTAGATGTGAGTTCTATAGGAAGAATAGTTTCAATAACACCATTGTGTAGACATGCCTCACCTCTAGAGCACCTCCATGTGTTCAGGTGTGGTGTTGCAGGGAGGTTTTCAGGTTAGCATCCCCTTTAGCTGTTCTGGTTCCCCAGCAATATGCCATTTTCTGTGGCCTAGACTTCTGGCTAGTTCACTGCTCAGTCCATTTCCTTCTGGGGGTCAACAAAAAATAGTCCAAAAACCAGAAAAATCAAAAATCGAATGGCCTTCAATCCAATCTCCTGACATCTATCTGGAACTTGTCATTCTTGGTGTCGTTTAACACCCATACATCCCCTCTTTGTCAGGGGAAGAGATGGGGGAACCCAGCCTCCCCCTTTCCGATAGGTTTGAGCCCATGGACCCTGTTTCAGATGGAAAAAGACTCTGTTTCTTCAGTCCCTCCGCCACTTTCCTGAGCTGGTCCAACCTTCAGCCTACTTGCCAACATCTCTACTGGGTCCCTGGACTCGGTTCTCTCCACCTGGATCAGTGATTCCTCACGGCTTCTCCTTACCCAGCTACGAAGGTACTTTACAGAGACAACTCCCAGCCCTGTGCCTGTCTCTTGTCTGTCTCTTGGCGTTAGAGTGCTCGCTATCTCCCTCCTCCAAACAGGAGTCCCCCATCAGCCCTCTCTCTAGGGCTGGGGTTTGTGTCTCAGGCCTCTTGCCTTGCAGCAGTCAGCTGCCAGGCTTTCTGTCAGCTCAGTTTAGGCTGAGAGCAGAGGCCTGGATTGCCCCATCCATGGGAGGTGATGGCATAAGGAGTGGTGCAGGACTGTGGTTCTGCCCCCAAAACCCACATACCCCCCAGGATCTGCAAAGGTCAAGAACCCTCTGCATGGCAACCTTCTGTGGCCGCCCTGGGGCCGGGGCCTGGTTCCCTGACAGCACAGCTCAGAGAAGCCCCACCTGGTGCAGCTGCTCATGGAATGCTGTTAAAGGGGCTTTCTCCTCTCCTGAATGTCCACAGAAAATGTCCTGCAGCCTCAGGCTGTACTACATTGCAGAGGTGATCTCTGTGGTCCAGTTGCCAGACCCTCGCCCCCACATGGATGCCTACCATGAGCTGGATGAAGCGGGTGGATAGTTCAGTTGCGGAGGCAGCTGATGAGGACTTTCTTCACTCTCCCTTGACTGATCTGGGTCAGACTTTGGCCACTAACCCTGCTGATGAAGAGTTACAGCTGTAAAGGGTGACTGGTGTACTTCAAAGGGTCGTTCGATAAAAGAGTCCTCCTGGGGTACCATGCTGACTGCATCGCAACAATCTCTGAATCAAATCTACTCCATTTATGAATAAACTATGATTTTGCTAGCTACCAGCCCTACAAATTCTGCCTGAGGTCTGAAAGTCCAGATGGGCTTCCTCTGGGAGCACATGCCTCCAGCAATGGAGATTCTGGAACTGAAGCTTAGATAACAATTCTGTTTGGACGCTTGAGCCAGAGAACAATTCAGAGGATTCTCACATGGCCTTATCATCTCTGGAGGGCAAAGAACATGACACTTGTTATGGCTCTAATGTAAGCATTTCCAAGACACACAAGCAGATCAATTGAGTGATGAGAAGGTGCTATTTTTCATAATTCACAATGTTGTTTTGAAGTGAAGGATTCCTGAATTCTTAAACTTGAAGGAAAGAGTTACATGAGTTAGTAAAACTGTATTAAGTCATTATTTCTTGATTAGCCTTTAAAACAGATGTAGTTATAAGTAATTTATTCTTTATATCCCTAGACAATGCATTAATTGTTTAATTAGTTTAAAAAAAGACACATGAGAATGACACATTTTACAGCAAGATCAAATCGGTAGGTTTAGTTAGCTTGGAAGGTATCAGTCTGGATGCAGTTTTATTAACTTAACGTTATATTCGTAGTTATAGGATTACAATTTTGTAAGTATACTAAATTCACAGTAACTGGCAACCCATGTTGTTTCATATATACTGATTCTCCCCACTTAGGAAGGACGGCCCATTTTTAAAAAATCATTTTCACACTCTTTCCTTCCAAAAGCCTTTTTCTACGTCATTGTATTGTAGTGGAAATGGAAGGAAAGCCCCTAGATTTCTAATGTTGTTTGTGTGCAGGTGAGAGAGAAATGGAGACACTGGTCACAACTTTACTGTCAGAGTCAAGCAAAGCAGCCAGAGTGGGGGCTGAGGATTGGGCTTCTGAAGGTTTTTGTCTCTGCTTATAAATATACCTCTTCACAGTGTCTCGCCTTGGCTGGTATAAAAGGCCAGCATGGATATTTTACAGGGTTTGAGAGGACAGTGTTCACTGTCCCGGTTTCTCCATCTCCTGACATACACACTCCCACTGCTCTGTGCTTCTCTATGGCAGGGGCACCCGCAGCTATCCCTTTAAGGAAGCTGTTTGGCTGCTCTATGAAGTTTTTCTGGACTGGTGGACAAGTCTCTGGATTATTGCGTTAAGAATCATGGCACCACACTGTCAACTTTAGATAGTATTTCTAGCATGTCAGTTGTATTTACATATGTTCCCACTAAAGCAATTAACAAGTTATGCTATACCAATGGTTCCACAATAATCAGGTCTCCAGATGTGATAAATGTTGCATTTTGGTTTATGGTATGTTCATAAACTTGCATGAAAAATAAAACTCTTCAAACTTGTTATTGGGCCTAAAACCATGTAAAGGACTCGCCCTCTCACTTCTCCCAGGACACATGCTCTGTTTGACCTTGTCTAAATGAATTTCCAATACTTCAACTTTTGAAGATTCAGAAATCATCGACTCATAGGAACCTCAAGAAATCATCAAGTCCAGTCCCCCTGCACTGAGACAGGACCACGTAAACCTAGACCACCCTTGACAGGTGTTTGTCCAACCTGTTCCTAAAATCCTCCAATGATGGGGATTCCAAAACCTCCCTTGGAAACCTATTCCAGAGCTTAACTACCCTTAGAGTTAGAAAGTTTTTCCTAAAATCTAATCGAAATCTCCAGGGCTGCAAATTAAGCCCATTACTTCTTGTCCTCTCTTCAGTGGACATGGAGAACAATTGCTCACAGTCCTCTTTATAACAGCCCTTAACATATTTGAAGTCTGTTATCAGGTCCCTCACCAGTCTTCTTTTCTCAAGACTAAACATGCCCAGTTGTTTTAACCTTTCCTCATAGGTCAGGTTTTCTAAACTTTTTATCATTTTTATTGCTCTCCTTTGGACTCTCTCCAACTTATCCACATCTTTCCTAAAGCAGGGTGCCTGGAATTGGATGCAGTACTCCAGATGAGGCCTCACCAGTGCTGCGGAGAGTGGGACACTTAATTCATGTCCTTCATACAAAACACCCCTGTTAATACGTCCAAGAATGATATTTGTCTTTTTCACAACTGTTGAATCATATTCAATTTGTGATCCACTGTAACCCCCATCCTCCTCAGGAATACTACTGCTTAGGCAGTTATTCCCCATTTTGTAGTTGTGTATTTGTTATTTCCTTCCTAAGTAAAGTACTTTGCACTTGTCTGTACTGAATTTCATCCTATTGATTTCAGACCAATTCTCCAATTTGTCAAAGTCCTTTTGAATTTTAATTCTATCCTTCAAAGTGCTTGCAACCCCTCCGAGCTTGGAGTCATCTACAAATTTGATAAACATACTCTCCACTTCATTGTCCAAGTCATTAATGAAAACATTGAACATTACCAGACCCAAGACTGAACTTGGCAGGACCCCGCTAGATACGCCCTCCGATTTTGATAGTGAATCATTGGTAACTACTCTCTGAATACATATTTCAACCAGTTATGCATCGCCCTTATAGTAATTTCATCGAGAACACATTTTCCTTGTTTGCTTAAGAGAATGTCATGTGGGACTGTGTCAAAAGCCTTACTAAAATCAAGATATATCATATCTACTGCTTCCCCCATCCACTAGGCCAGTATCCTGTCAAAGAGTGGTCTAAATGAATTGAAAGCTTTTCTTTCATTACCATGCAACACTATTCACATTTTCATGATTTTTTGCAATTCAATTAATTTTTTTCACAAATAATTTTTAAAATGTTTCACCAAAAAGTGTGACTGTTTCTTTTTATGATAATAGATGCCTCGCTGAGGCAGCAGGTTGGTGCAAGATAAAAGCTAAAATTGATGGAAGAAAATCCTGTAGTCCTTATTCAGGAAAAAATTCCATTATTTTCAAAGGGAGGTTTGCCTAATTACTCATGGTCCAGTCCAACTTCCCTTTAATTCAGTGGAAAGGCTCATGGTTCTTTCAACTGAAAGTGGATCAGACCCATAGCAAAGATGATAGGATTGGTCCCTAAAGTTTTAAAATGTGAGCAACTCAGGATTTGCTGAAATGGCACCCCTTTACCAATGACTGTGGGTAAATGGACTCCAGAAACAGGTCATATCCCTTCCTAGCCCATCATACATTTATATTTGGATAGGTTATAGTTAGAGCTCGTCAAAAAAAAATTGGAAGAGTAGCTTATTCAGCTCTGTCGACCTGAAACTATTTCCAAGTTTGACACAGTTTTGGCCATTCACAAAATGGCGAGAGTAGGAGGAGATGGTCGTGGTGCTCTCCCACCCACCCACGCACACTTACCCCCGTTTTATAACGTTGACTCAGGGCCACTCAGCTGGGACATCAAAGACCCAGCTTTAACTCCTTGCTCTGGAAAAGACGTGATATGGACTTTTTTGATTGATGAAAATTTTGGAAAAAATTCAGATTCAGTTCAACCTGAACCAATTTTTTTTCAGTTTTTCCAAACTGCCACTAAAGTGAAAAATCAATTCTTTGCCTGGCTCTAGTCATAATTGTCACTAATCTTCTTGTCTGTGTCACTTCACACACAGCAATTGAGAGTGGTAAGAAAAGGGGCAAAAGCCGACAACGTGAAATATTCGGTGTATATACATCTTGGCAAAGCAAACAAAGAACAAGGAAATAAAAGAGTCTCCCCCCCCCCGCCCACACACACACACACACACACACAGGGCAGTAATCATTGTCAAGTTCTTAAACAGAGGCAGAGGCCATTGACTTATTTAATTATCTCTAATGATCAGTTAAATGAAGCCTAAGGTGAAATGTGCCAACTCTGACCTATCATCAAATTGTTTAAGGAAACCTGTTAAGCTGCAGATCTGTCGCAGCCTCAGGGCAGGAGAGAAGCCTATCTGTAGGCAAAGGGAAGCCATCACCATCTACAGTTTGACAATAATCGTCTATTACAGAGTCCAGCAGGAACATGCACAGCCCCATTGTGCCTCCTGCCCTGTAGTTATATGGAAGATTAATTTAAGTGTAACACAGTTTACTGCTTGTTGATTTATCTTCTATTTAGGTGCCCTAAACTATGACCGATTTGCCCTGTCAATCAGACTAAGAACAGAATGGCACGGCTAATTTGGCTTACCATCAAGGGAATAAATCTTGTCACCAGGCTGTAACAAGTGTTTTCTTCTTCATAACTGGTTCCCCTTCCAGGAGACTCTAAGTAGTCCTGGAGCACAAGGGTCCCCCATTGGCTTCAGGCTTCCTACAGGGCTCAAAGATGGAGATATGCCAAACCCTTGCCCTCCCTTTGCTTATCCAAGCAGGGAGCAGATCCAGTACACGCAGGCCTTTAGCATTAACTCACTGGGCCCCTGCTGTATCTTAAGGCTTTGTCTACACTGGTACTTTGGTGGCAAAACTTTTGTTGTTCAGGGGTGTTAAAAAACACACACACCCAAACCACAAAAGTTTTACCGATGAAAAGCGCCGGTGTGAACAGTGCTTTGTTGGCAGGAGCTGTCTCCTGCGGACAAACAGCAGCAACACTGCGCGCCTTTTGGTGGCACGGGTGTGCGAGCATGGCTAAAAGCCTCGTAGCGTAGCCATAGCCTAAGACATTCAGTCCTGAACAAAATATTCCCTCGCTCTTGTGGGTTTGTTCCACACCAACCACATTATTATTGTTTGGATTTGAATTGTCTATTCATTTCTTTAACCTTTAAGCAATGGGCAGAAGGACTGTGAGCAGAATTTACATTTCAAAGCTGCGACCAAGATTGTTCATTAGCATTATCACAAATCTGAAGGAACAGAGGAAGAGCAATGAGACAGTCTGGCAGGCTGGCACTCTCAGCATGTGTTTACACTAGCCATGCACACGCTAGCCAGGGTTAATGAAGCCGGAATGACAGCGCCTTGCGTTCTGCTGGACATGGCACTCAGGCAGGGAAGGAAGGCTGCTCCTCTCTTATTTACCCGCTGTTCACGTTTTAACAGGAATTGATCTAGGGTTTGGTGAAGGTTTTTTAAAACCTGGTTATCATAAGGTGGTGGTTGTGGTGTGGTAGCCCCTGCCCATGAGCCGTTGGATGGTGGCCAACCTGGGTCATTATCTGCGTACTGTTCCTCCCTTCTCTATTGTATTGAAAGGATTTAAGTATTTGCCTGTCCCCAGTTAGGCATCCCCCTGTGAATCCTGTAACTAATTTCCCTTCTTTATAATACGAACTACCATTCACAAACCAAGGTGTTTTTCCATGTACCCGTTTGATCGGAGTTGCCTTAAAGACAGGGTGCGCTTTAGATTTTTCCTGGGGCTTACAAACCTGTTCCTGACCATTGAAGGTCAGGCCCCATACAGCTATTTCAGGTGTTTTCAGGGTGACCAATTGAACATTTTCTGTTATGAGAGCAGAGACCCATTGTTTAGCCTTATTTACTTTCACCTGCCCTTTGGATTCATGTTTTTAACTCAGTAATTTCCCCAGAGCAGGATGGCTTTGAACAATTACTTCACTTGCTCTGATAATTGCCTGGGCTTTGTGTAGTGTCCAGTAAGCAGCAAGAGCAGCTTGTTCACACATTTCCAGTTTGCTTTTTGGAGCTGTTAAAGCCCTGCCGGCGCCGGCATTCTGGGTGATTATGTGAACAGTACAGACATGTTTAACACTAGGATACAACACGAAGGGGAACTCATTTTCAGGCACTTTTATTAACCCCTGTGTTAAGCATTCCCATGCACTGGCGGCTGCTTCTGTCCCGGTTCCCGGTGTTGTTTTAAGCACCTCATACGAGGGACCTGCCTTTTCTGCCTATTCCACTATAAATTCTTGGCAAAAGTTAGTGAGCCCCCCAAAAGACTGGTGCTTGGGGGAGGGGGCTCCGGCGCACCCACTGGTGCTGACGGGGGGCAGCCCAGGACCACCGCTGTTGTGGGAATGAGGGGGACCAGTGCGGTTGGCCATGGTCAGTCACACCTGCTGGCTTCAGAAGTCCCGGAGGTCCCGGAAAGACAAGGAATGCATGATCGCCATGACAGACTTGCAGCCTTAATAATAATCAGGGTTGTCGAAGCTACCAGATGTGCGCTGATAAAGCTTTTCTACCAATTTCTGCTATCCGGTTGTGATGTCTGGTGTGTGTGCATGTTGCCTCCTTGTCTCTGTTTGTTGCCTTTTTCCCGCTCCCTGATCTCGGTGTTCCACTTCCTGTTGCTCTCTGTGTGTGTACACACCCAGTGTTGGGGTCCTGCAGTTACTCAAGGCCCGCGGTGACACCCTGCTATTTGGACTGTTGTTATGGTTTGTTCAGACTGTTGCTGACGTAACTGGTCCATGATGTGCTGGGATTGACCATCTACCTGCATGTCTTGCTTCGATTTCCTGATGTTCTGGGGTGTATCAGAGCGTCACATTATGGCAATGACTGATTCTATGCTGCAACAAATGCGGCCTGTACGTCCTTCGACTCTTGACTGGTGATAGCTTGTTCAGAATTTTCAGAACTATCTACAGATTCTGCAAGTCTCTGATGCAGTTACATTACCTTTGCTGCAGAACTGCTTTGACTGTGATACCACTGATATGTAGGATGGCCTCCCAGAGCCCAAGTCCCCTTTCAATGCAGCTGAGCCAGCACCTCAATGTTAGTTTGGCAAAGGAGACTTTGTTCCTAAAGAGGAACATGTTTTTTGACGCTCACCATCAGCCCAACAAAACTATATGTGAGTTTGCGTGTCATTTGCAGTGGCTGGCCCATGACTGTGAATTTGAGGACATTATGATGATAATGCTCGGGGATATTTTTGTGATTGGTGTAGCCAATGACCTCCTGGGTGAACAGTTACTGCCTGAAGATGCTAGAACTCTAACTTCTGATGCCTGGGGTGCTAATAGTGAGGCATTTGAGAGGGTTCAGGCTGAAAGGGGTTTTGGTCTTGCAAAATCCAAAGTAAACATGG
Source organism: Terrapene triunguis (assembly GCF_002925995.2). Taxonomy (NCBI): domain Eukaryota; kingdom Metazoa; phylum Chordata; order Testudines; family Emydidae; genus Terrapene; species Terrapene triunguis. The sequence continues at coordinate 2,254,028 of NW_020664588.1, forward strand.
TGGTGGCTATAGAAATACCATATCTATATAAAATGGAACAAGCTTTTGACTTTACTAGCAAATTGCCTCCACATTATTCATAAATCCCAAGGCCAGAAGGGACCACTGTGATCATCTAGTCTGGCCTTCTTTATAACACAGGCCAGAGAACTGCCCCAAAATAATTCCTAGAGCAGATTTTTTAGAAAAACACCCAATTTTGATTTAAAAATTGCTAGCGATGGAGAATCAACAATCACCTGTGGTAAGTTTTTACAATGGTTAATTATCCTCACTGTAAAAATTTACACCTTGTGTCCAGTCAGAATTTGTCTGGCTTCAACTTCCAGCTGTTGGACTGTGTTAGATCTTTCTCTGCTAGATTGAAGAGCCATTATCAAATGTGTTCCCCATGTAGGTACCTGTAGACTGTAATTAGGTCACCCCTTAACTTTCTCTTTGTTAAGCTAAATAGATATAGAGCTCTTTGAGTCCCTCACTATAAAGCAGGATTTCTAATCCTCTAAACATTCTTGTGGCTCTTCTCTGAACCCTCTCCAATTCATCCATATCCTTCTTGAATTATGCTATTCCGGCTGCAGTTGCACCAGGTAAAAAACCTCTCTACTCCTACTCAAGATTCCCGTTTACATATCCAAGCATCACGTTAGCCCTTTTGGCTACGGTGCACCACTGGGAGCTCATGTTCAGCTGCTTATCCACCTCCTTCCCACAATCCAGTCTTTTTCAGAGTCACTGCTTCCCAGGAAAGGGCGCCCCATCATGTAAGTATGGTCTACATTCTTTGTCCTATCATTTACAATATATAAATACATATATATAATATATATCCAATTGCATTTAGCTGTATTAAAAAACATATTGTTTGTTTTCACCCAGCTTACCAAGTGATCCAGATGGCTCTGCATGAGTAACCGGTCCTCTTCATTAATTGCCATCTTTTTTCGGGGGGGGGAAGGGGAGGAATTACTAAGTGAAATGCCTGCAAGCTGCATGGAAAATTTAAAAAAAAATCATAATAGAGGATCAAATTATATTTATACCACAAATACAAATAAATAAATAAAATCAGTAAGAGGACCAAGAAAACAATGCCATAGCTAAACAACAAAGCAAAAGAGATGGTTAGAGAAAGTGACATTTTTAAGAATTGGAAAATAAATCCTAGGAGGAAAATAGAAAGGAACATACACTCTAGCAAGTTAACGATAAAACTATAATTAAGCAGTCCAAAAACGTCTTTGAAGAGCAACTAAAAACAGACACAAAACCTAACAGCATTTTTTAAAAATACAACAGAAGCACAAAGCCGGTCTAACAATCAGTGGGACCTGTGGATGATGGAGGTGCTAAAGGAGCACTCAAGAAAGACAAGACCATTGTGGAGAAGCTAAGTGAATTCTTTTCATTGGCTGTCACTGCAGAGGATGTGAGGGAGATTTCCACATCTGAGCCATTCTTTTTAGGTGACAGATCTATCCCAAATTGAGGTGTTGATAGAGGAGGTTTTGGAACAAATTGATAAATTGAACAGTAATATGTAATCAGATCCAGATGGTATCACCCACAAGTTCTGAAGGAACTCAAACATGAAATTGGAAAACTACTAAGTGTGACATGTAACGTATCACTTAAATCAGCCTCTGTACAAGATGACTGACAGATAGCTAATGTAATGCCGATTAAAAAAAGAAAGAAGAAGCTCCAGAGGCGATCCTGGCAATTACAGGCCAGTAACCTTCCCTCTTATCTCATGATTTCCCTCTTTGCCTAAGAGTCTTAGGTGTAACCCCCGTTTCTTCCCTGGGTTACACGGGAGCAGGCAACACTCACCTGTGTGCCTGGGCGCCTGATGTTGTTGACATTAAAGGAGATCCTGAGTATCCCAGTGGTGCTGTTGGATAGGTGGGAATCCTCTATCCACCCCTCTGCTGCAGTCCCGTTCCTCCTAGAGGAATTTACAATTGGCAGTGCCTCCACCTGGCTGGCCCCTGTACACGCTCAATGGCGTGCCTAGGGAACCTCCAGGAATAAACCTTTTCTAATAATAAACAATAATAATTTGTGACCTGGGTCTAACTCAAAAATACCAATTATGAATAATGTACATCCCATATACTTAAATTAGGGTTAACACAGTTTTACTTAATCTGCTATACCTTGTTTCTTTAAATTGTTAAGACTATATGTCACTACTAATTTAAATCCAGAGGGGGTAGTTGAATAAAATCAATTAATGAATATAGTATACGGTGATCAGTGAAACGTCTGTAACTGGCATTTACCCTGCCACCATTCGCCCCACCCCGCAGTGCGCACTCCGCTGGATTGCAGAGTCTGAGGCACTTGCTTGCGTGGGCGCGCTGGGAGATCTGCAGCTGGAGACAGGGCTCTGTTGGGTGTGTGGATCGGTCCAGCCAAGGCAACAAGCTGCACAACCCCGCTGACGATTGGAGCTGGCCCCACCAAATGTCAGCAGCTCTGGGCCCTGGTTCGGTGGGACGATCCCTCTGCCTCTCCTCAGACTCAGTCTCTGCTCTGCCCCCCTTGCAAGTACTTTCCCAAGCCAGAGCGGGGATTACTCACTGTCCTTCCCTGCAGGCCCACCTCAGTCAGCTCCAGGCACAGCAAGTCTCTGCCCAGCTCCAGTGAAGCCACCAACAGCCTCTGAGGCTTCCTGTTCGATCAAAGCTCCGGCAGACTCCCAGCAGCAGCTCGTGGTATGGCCAGAGCTCCCCAGCAGTAATCTGGCTCCTCTCCCCCCAAAATGGAGCCCACCGCCGGCTCTCCCTGCCAGAGCAAGTCTCTCCCTCTTTCCCCACGTCATCATGGGAGTTGTGGTCTCTAAGGCTGGATTGCAGCACACGGGATCTTCCCAACTGGAACACTCCCAATAAAGTTCAGAGGCCCCTCTAGTAAAGGGGGCCTACATTGGTTTCTGTTGATATAGGGATCCATCCATCTCCCACTAAAGTCAATGAAGAGAATGAGTATTGGGGAACTGCCCTCTAGTAGGTCCCATGGAGGCCTGCAGTCAGCTAGATGGACCTTTGGTCTGTCCCATTATGGCCATCTAAGTGCCTATTGCCCTGGGTTACGGGAGGTTTACTCCAGCTGTTTTTAGCTTCTATGATAGAATCATGGGGCCATAGGCAGCACAGCGTATGGTTGAAACTAGCTGATACTGTCCATGTTCGCATCTCATTCCATTGTTGTTGAATAATCGAGCTGTGCTCTTGCAAATGTTTGTGGGAAAATAATGTACGGATTGCATGTGTGAATATTCCCACAAAGCCAATTTTTAAATCACATGTATATTTTCACTTGAAGTACTAAGTGTGCATGAAACTCACCCCCAATGCACAAGAACTATACACCACTTACATCTCATTTCAGCCTTTATAAGCCTTCTACCAGACCCTGCAAGGGTCAGTTTCACCCTGTTGGTCAGTTCCTATTCCCACTGAAATTAGTGAGAAAATTCCTGTTGACTCAGACTTAAGTTCCTGGTCCAAGAGATCTTCCTGTGTAGATCAGTCTGCAGGATCAGGACTTTAAATCATCCCGGATCAGGCCTCATCCGGTTATAGGACGGAAACAACACCATGTGACTGATGTGGCCAATCATAAGAAACTCTTGTGGCCAATCACATGGCTCTTATTTCAAGTATGGAGTATCAAATACTCTTATGCTATGGCTACACTACAAGCTAGCGTGACTTCCTCTGCTCACGTACATGTAACTCTTCTGCCAGCTGGAGCCGGCAGCAACCAGGGCTGGGCTCAATATCCAGGGGTTCCTTTTCAACAATACAACACAGAGCCAGCTTGAGCCCCCACCCAGTAACCTGGGAAAATTACACATCACACCTGGGCGCCTCTGAGAGGCAATACTTCCCCTCTCGCAAGCACAGAGTCTGAGTGCAGAAAATAAACTTAATGAAAGGAGGGAAGTCACCCGACATTAATTATGGAAAATGCCACAAGCAGGATTCAGAATCATAGAACTATGCACAGGAAATGCACTCCAGAGTGCATGGGGCAGAGCCTTCCGCCTCATGTTCTTGAGTTCTACAACCAAAAGTTCCTTTTCTGTGCCCCTCCTTGCTCCCTCACCCCACCCCACTCACAGGGGTTGTCCTGGGTCAGTGAGGACCCCGGGTTCAGAGGTGCATCTGTGTGAGTTCCCCTCCCCCCTGGAGAAGAAGGCAACTTGCTTGCTCTGCCATCTGAGCACTTGCTCTGGCTGGCTGCCCCACCAGCTGCTGGTCCTCGCTGCCCGGCCACCCCGCCAGCCACTGTTCCTCACTGCCCGCTGCACCGCCAGCCACTGGCCCTTGCTGCATGGCTACCCAACCAGCCACTGTTCCTCACCACCTGGCTGCCCAGCCAGCATCTCCTGATGGCCGACTGCTTACCACTTTCACTGGCCGCCCATCAGTTACCTTCTGCTGCCACCTGCCTCTCTGCTGTGACCTCCGTAGGTCAGTCTCTTAAAGATTTTTAGCTCTCAGCAGGCTGGGCAGAAACACTGCCCCACCACGAGTAATTTCAGCTTTTATTGAGTACTTAATGAATAACAAAAGGCTCTTAATGATGCCTATTTAGCTCAATCTTTGAACAGTGGGGAGGAACCAGGGTTTAACCAGACCAGGGACCCTTGGGGAGAGTCCACATCTCCCAGCTGGGACATCTCTCCCCACCCCTCTTACTTTCACAGGGGTCTGGTGTTCGAGCCCCTGGCTTAACGAGGTCCTTTCAGCTGAGGGTGACCCCCTCATTTGGGTCAGTTCTGCTCCCCTTTATTCATACAGTAAAGACAACATTTCACTACCCCTGCATTCAGTACTAAAGTGATTTGTAACCCCAAATCAGCCAAAGTTGATCACTTTGAGCAGCACAGCTCTATCTGCTGGATATTTTGGCAGAGTAGGTGTGTTCATGTAAATACAGTTGGCTCTGGAAGTCACTTCCCTGCCCCAATTAGCTGTCAGAGGAGAGTTCACTCAGACCCTGCTTACATCCTGCACCCAGCCGAGAATTTGCTGTCCCAGCAAATCAAGATCCAGATTTTACCAACTGCATGAATTCTCCTTAAAGGGTCTGAGGAAACCTACTATGGCTGCTACAAGCCTGTGAGCTAAGTGTATCACTTCCTCACTAACCACTCCAGGTGCATCGTAAGTTAGCCTGTTTCCTGGCCTTATAACCCCGTCACGCCTATTGAGAGTGGGCACGTCAGGGGCAGAGGGGGCTCCTTCTCAGGCTAGGGATGGTGAGGGTTCCCTTGAGGGTGCCCCCACTTCTGGCACACAGGCCCCTGCATCTCTTGCTCTGGTACTGGAGTGCCCAGGGCACAGGGACACCTTCCACTTGTATGTCGCCTCTGTCCACCAACCTAGGGGTGTCATCACAGGCCTGTTTTTTCTTCCAGGGGGTCTGGGAAGGTGGGTGGGACAAGCTCATTGTCCCAGGCTGGTGTCATCATTGATGGGGGTGGTGGCAGCAACAGGCCTAAATGCTTCTGCTCTGGGATTTAGAGCTGAAGAAGTGGAGCTCTCCCCGGGTTCAGCTGAAGAAGGCCAGAATCTGGTCTCCCTTCTAGGATGCTCCACGGTAGTGTCGTCCTTTTCAGACTCGCTCTCAGTTATGCTAGATCAGTGTGGATTAGCCCCATAGAGGCCACTGCGCGTGTTGAGTGGTGGATTTGGTCCAGCACCCTTTTTTCACCCAAATCCCATGTCATGGTCCATTCCATAAGGGGCACCTACCAATTCCCCCACAGGCAGTAGGAGGTTTCTCTGTATTGTCTTTATTTGCCCTGGCCCCATCTCACGTTTAATCTTGGAGACCAGCAGATCTCCCAGCTTTTCCACCACCAGGTAAGGTATTGCCTTCCATCTGTCAGCAATCTTGTGTTTCCCAGCAACACCCAAATTTTGCAGCAGAACTCTGTCCCCTGGCTGGAGCTTCAGCGAATGCACTCTTGCATCATACCGGTGCTTTTTACTATCTGCATTCTTGTGGGCAGCAGCTGTAGCCAAGTGATAAGCATCCTGCAGTTTTTCTCTCAGGAAACATACTTCAGATGTGTCTCATAGCTTTCTCCATCCTCTGATACCCAGAAGCACAGGTCTATGGGTAATCTTGACTCTCACCCAAACATCAAAAGATATGGGGTGACTCCTGTAGCATCGTTCTTCATGGCATTGTAGGCATGCACCAGAAATGTAACATGCTTGTTCCAGGTTGTTTTCTGCTCCCCAGCATATCCAAAAGAGTTCAATTAAATCACTCTGTCTGAGGGTCACCTTTCGGATGGTAAGGTGTTGTTCTGGATTTCTTAATTCCTGCCATTTTTAGCACCTCCTTCAGAAAGTGAATCTCAAAGTCCCATCCCTAGTCAGAGTGTATCCGAGCCAGGAATCTATACACTGAAAAATATTCCTCCCACAACACTCGAGCAATGGTGGTGGCCTTCTGGTCACGTGTGGGATATGCCTGTGCATACCGTGTAAAATGGTCAGTACTACTAAAATGTTCCCAACATTCCTCCTGTCCACTTCTAAAGACAAGAACTCAATGCATGCCAGCTCTAAAGGTTTTGTTGCTGGTGATAGTCTTCAGATACGCTGCTCGAGTGGGCAGAGTTTTCCTTTGAATACACTGAGCGTATGTCTTGCATTTCTTGCATACATCTTCAGCTGTCTGGGGCCAGTAGAGCCTACTATGGATAAGTTCCAGGGTTCTCTCCATTCCCAAATGTCCAAAGTCATCATGCAGGGCCCTCACGGCCAGGGCTCTGTACTCTTTTGGTAGGAATCACAGCAATTTCTGATGGCTATAGACACCGTAACAATATATCCACATCTACATTGCTTCTCCCTGATCAGTACTGAATGCTGAACTCGTAGCTAGCCAAGGCAGCCACCCATCTCTGCCCTGAAGCATACAGGTTAGCACTTGTTAACATGTAAGTCAGCAGATTGTTGTCTGTTCACACTTGAAACCTAGCACCATACAAGTAGTCACCAAACTTCTCAGTGATGGCCCATTTCAAGGCCAAGAATTCCAGGTTGTGGATGGGGTAGCTAGTTTTACTATCAGACAGCTCTCGGCTGGCAAAGGCCACAGGTTTACATTTGCCTTCAACTTCCTGGTATAGGACCGTTCCTAAACCCCCAAACTGACACCTGTATGTAGGATAAATGGCTTGCTTGGGTCAGCAAAATCTAGGAGCATGAGTTAGGCAGTTAATGATTTCTCGAAAGGCCCTTTCACATCTCTCGTCCCGTCGTGGTCCAAAGGGCTCTAAGGGGCCATAGTGTCTCTGCTCAGGAGGCCTTGGGGACCTCTCCTTACTCTTGGTCTTAGACTTGTTCTTGCTGGTTGGGTATCCCCTGGTGAGATCATTCAGAGGCTTTATGATGGAAGTATAATTCTTCACAAACCTGCGATAGCAGCCACTAAATCACAGAAAGGTCTTAAGCTCTCTGTAAATATGTGGGCATGGATCCGGATCAGTATTCACGCCCTCTTGGGACATGATGCGACCCACATACTTCACTGATGTTCTGCAGAACTGGCATTTGTCAATGGACAGCTTCAGTCCATAGTCCTCCAACCTGTCAAGCACTTTAAACAGTCTTTCTTCATGCTCCTCTAAGGTTCTTCCAAACACAATCAGGGCACCCAAATAAACTAAGACTTGCAATAAGTTCATGTCTCCCACAACTTTCTCCATAAGATGTTGAAATATGGCAGGTGCTCTAGAAATCCCTTGGGGCATGCGTTCGAACTGATAAAACCCTAATGGGCAAATAAAAGCTGTCTTCTCCTTATCTTCTGCTCCCAGAGGATTCTGGTAGTATCCACTTCGAAGATCCAATACTGACAACCACTGGCTCCCCAGCAAACAGTCTAAGGCATCTTGTACTCGAGGCAAGGTGTACTGGTCAGCCACAGTACGGCTGTTTAGGGTGCGATAGTTGATACACATCCGGATTTTCCCATTTTTTTTATGGACAACCACAATGGGTGAGGCGTATGGGCCGAGGGAGTCTGTAATGATACCGTTTGCACTCAGCTCCTGAAGATGAAGTCACGCATCTTCCATCTCTGAGAGCGCAATCTTCCTAGTTCTCCCCCTGAAGGGTCGAGAGTCGTGTAGTCTGATGTTGTGCTCTACCTCTTTTGCCCATCCCATGTCCCAGTCATGCAGTGAGAATACCCTGGATCTTTCACAAAGTTCCTTCCACTCCTCAGACAATGGTGAATCTCCAAAGTCAAACGTTGCCGGATCTATCGCCGGAATTTCAGTTTCACACTGGGGTCTTACAGTGGTTTCAGGCTCAAAGCGGTCTGCTATCTTCTGCCCTTGCTTCAAAACAACATCACGGCTTGTTTTGTTAGCAATCAGTATAATCACCTTTTCCTGGGCTCCAGCAGGTAGGGTTACGACTCCATTGGGCCAGCACTCCTTCAGGGAGCCCTCCCTCAGCCAGCTGCTCTACCATTGCTAATGCCCCTTTACTGCCTTTCAGCCTGGTGCTCATGACAAGCACTTCTCGCTCCAGCCTTGCGGGCACTACAAAGGGGGTCATGCCCGCGTACCTCAATGCTCCCATCGGTAGCTTAGACATCTTTTTAGTGCTCTCCATTTTCCAATAGGCTTCATCACAAGGCGTATGGATCATCAGGGTGTTCAGGTATTGGTTCCCGGCTCGTTGTCTGCAGCAATCCGCAAGTACCTTGAAGAGACTGGAGATGGTCCCTATCAGCACAGACACATCAGAGATTCCTTTAGGGTTGGGGCATATTAACTAGCTGTCAGAGGAGAGTTCATTCAGACCCTGCTTACATACAGGTTTCAGAGTAGCAGCCGTGTTAGTCTGTATCCACAAAAAGAACAGGAGTACTTGTGGCACCGTAGAGACTAACAAATATATTTGAGCATAAGCTTTCGTGGGCTACAGCTGCATCCGAAGAAGTGGGCTGTAGCCCAGAAAGCTTATGCTCAAATATATTTGTTAGTCTCTAAGGTGCCACAAGTACTCCTGTTCTTTCTGCTTACATACACATACTCAAGCGCGCTCTCGTTGTATTAGTGCGAGTATAAATAGCGGCGTAGCTGGAGTAGCACTGGTAGCATCAACGGAGGCTCGGCTGAGCCATGCCAAGTTACTTGCCCCCTGGTTGCAGGTGGGTTCATACTTGGCATGCCTCAGATGTGCCTCCGCTGCCACTTCCCATGCGACTGTGTCTGCACTGCTATTTATACTCCCAGTCGCTTGACAAGAGCTGCTGCAAGTGTGTGTAGACGAGCCGGGGATCACCCCCCTAGCTTGTGGCACAGACACAGCCTTAGGGAGCTATTCAAGATTCATAGATTCTTAGATTCTAGGACTGGAAGGGACCTTGAGAGGTCATCGAGTCCAGTCCCCTGCCCGCATGGCAGGACCAAATACTGTCTAGACCATCCCTGATAGACATTTATCTAACCTACTCTTAAATATCTCCAGAGATGGAGATTCCACAACCTCCCTAGGCAATTTATTCCAGTGTTTAACCACCCTGACAGTTAGGAACTTTTTCCTAATGTCCAACCTAGACCTCCCTTGCTGCAGTTTAAGCCCATTGCTTCTTGTTCTATCCTTAGAGGCTAAGGTGAACAAGTTTTCTCCCTCCTCCTTATGACACCCTTTTAGATACCTGAAAACTGTTATCATGTCTCCTCTCAGTCTTCTCTTTTCCAAACTAAACAAACCCAATTCTTTCAGCCTTCCTTCATAGGTCATGTTCTCAAGACCTTTAATCATTCTTGTTGCTCTTCTCTTCATTATTTATAATGAATAAATCCGAATCATTGATAAATACGAAGGAAAAGCGATATGCTCAAGGACATTTCACCAGAAAAAAAGAGGCTAAATTAATCAAATAAGAACAAATTATTTGCTCAATTTTAATGATCTGTTCACTTCTCAGTGGGGATTCCATACAAAACAAACACCCGGTCTTGTGCGGTGGGTATTGTGACCATTGCAATAATCCTTATATCACTGTCTTCTAGACAATGCCTGTCTTCTGTAGTAGAAAAAAGTATTTCCCTGCTTCTGTGCTGTTTTGTTTATTGGCAAAACGTCTCCAGTTCAGAGCTAATTGGCTGCATCACCAGACAGCCTTAAGATGAGTTGCCGAAGAAGCTGGCTAATGAATCAATGGGTTTTGTTCCAATGCTCCTGTTGCTTTGGCTTCTATAATGGCCATTACAATGGCCCTTTTTAAACTCCAACTGCTACAATTAATGTTGGGATCACCATTTCATTTTAATTCCTTGGTTTTAGGCCTGTGGAATTGGGCCATAAAATCAGGCTGTTGCTCATTATTCAAGGTTTCAAACTGGGAGCAATTAATTTTAAAACTTTCTTTGGTACGTTGGTGTCATAGGAATTCAAAATGAAAAGAAAAAGAAATGGGCCTTTTTTCCACTTCTATTGTGATCAAATAATCTCAAACGGCTGCTGACTAATGGATGAGGCCTGCTTATTAAATAAAAAAAAAGCCAGACAAGCTAATCTTTTCCGATCATGTATATTGCTATTGCTCCCCCTCTCCATCACAAACCTAACATGCAGGTTGAAAGAGCTAAGAACCATATCTGTTCAGCTTTTGAAGCACAGCAAATACAAATCCTCCATCCCAAAATGTGCAATTCTAAGAGCAGTATTATACTGTGCAAGACAGAGCTTATGCCTGGGGAGGGGCAGACACAAGCATTAGTTTGGGGGCCACATGGCTGCACATTTATTCCAGGTTAAAGATGTTAGAATCAATGTTGCTGATGCTGTTAACAGGCTCGGTGATGATAATTGAAAACAACAGCAAAACCCTTCTGAAATCTAAGATGCAGCTGTCTGACTGGACTGACAAACTGAAGATGGGGGACACTGATTGGACAGGCCTTAATGGTTTGTTATCGATGCACGTCTTGAGAATAAAAACAAGCTGAATGTACATTTCCAATCATTTGTATTAGGGCTCTTTTAACATTGTTCTTCAGTCTTCAGCATGAACTACTGCACGAAATAACTAGATTCCTTTCCAAAGCATCTGAAAATCTGAAGCCCTCTCCAGTCCCCATGGCCTCAGGGGCTGACCCCTTTCTCTCTTACCTTGGGCTGCTGGGGAAGGCCCAGTGGCCTCTGGGATCTTCCAGGTCAGACATCTGCCTGGATGGCCTTCTTGTCAGCTCAGGGGCATGCCGTATTTGTGTATTCACCCAAACACTAGGTCCCTGGAAACCTCCCAGTCCCCACCGAAGCCTCACCACAAGATGCTATCTCCCTTCAAAAAATGTTGTTCTCCTGTGGGGACTCTCCCCTCCACCATCCATCTGTTCATTGGTCCCTCCCCAGTTGCTCCTACGGTGAACAGGCTCTGTACTACCTCTAGCGCTCTGCCCATGTCCGAACATCTAGAACCCACCCTTCCTCTCCTCCCCCCACAATCCCTCCCACCCCCCAGCACCCACACCTACATTACTTTGCAGTGGTGCGCTTGTTAGGGGGAACCACGGGAAATTCCCTGCCTCTGATAGAGAGCACCCATTCTGTGGATATTGCTTAGTCCTCTTTGCCAGAGCTGACTCCCCTTGGGGCTCCTAAAAACACTTCTGAAGAGCAGCATTTTTGCCTTTAGATTACACAAAGTTTCAGGTATTTAACATAGAATTCCCCAGGCAAAATACTTCCTCCCCTTTCATATTGTACAGACACAGCATTGAGCTGAGTGGAGTGGAGCGTTCAGTGCAGTGTTCAAGAGCAAAATGTAACCGTTTCCAGCAAGTGCCTCAATACAAATCAGTCTGCCAAGTGGTTTTGCCTCTTGTCCCGGTTACAGTTATGACAGGCTTCTGATTTAAAAGGGGGGAAAATGAGTGGGTCCCTCAGGCCTCATCCCTCTTCTCTGCAGCCCTGGTTATAGAAGAGTTTGTTCCAGGCAACAGGGAAACAATTTTATGGGATCCCCTTATTAAATATTAAAATACTGGCAGCACTTCACAGCTGCCTTGACTGTGTTTAATTCAACTATAGACACACACACTTTGCAAGACAACAAAAAAGCAGGAAATGAGGAGTGATTCAAGACAACTCTGACATTATTAAACAAATGTGATAACCAAAGCTGTCGCCTATATTTATTTTGAACAACAAACATTTTGCTAGCATGACATATGCTTAACTGGTAGGTGGGAATAGCAGGTAAGGGTGAGGTGCTGGGTTGTGTAGCTGCATCGTTTCTGATATTTATCTTTCCTGCAGACATGTTTTGAGACATGACAAGTGGCATCCTTATAGCTTGACTGGATTTCTCCTTGGTTGCCTAATGATCATCTAAAAGTCTCATCAAGCAGTTAGGCCTTTTCATCAGTAAAAACACCTATTTTTAAAAATCAAAGCCACATGGTTTCATGAGATATCAAGACGTGCGGGCGGGGGAGAAAATGTATTAAGAGATGTCAAAAACCTTGCAAACATAAATGATAGGAATTATTTAAGCCTTGCCAATTTATAATATTAGCTTTCTAAATGTAATAATTAATCTTTCCATTTCTAAAAGCCTAAACACAGTGATTACCCTGCAAATGCGAAATACCTGTCACTGTGCACATTTGAGTAATTTTGTCTGTGAAATGACAAATAATGAGGCGAGCTCCACCAAGTATCATGAAGGAGCTGCTGCAAAAAGTAAGATCCTATGACACACCAAAAACAAATTTAAGTTATTACTGAAATCAATGGCATCATAAAAAAATGAACACGGACTTTGGGCATGATCCTCGATTAACTGAAGTCAATGGCAAAGCTCCCAGTGGCTTCAGTGCAGTCAAGATTTCGCCCTTGATAGTGAATTCCAGTTTCATACTGTGAGCTGCTGTGCTGATGCGACAGTGCCCCCTTTGGTCTGACGGGGCATTGCATATGGTCCACTCGGTCTGCAGGGTGGTCAGTTAACTCCTCTTTCCTGAGTCTCTAGGCTAGTCCTGTTCTGGGCTATGAAGGGTGTTAGTTTCAGTCCTGCTGGGGTGTGCAGGTTTCCCTTTATACGTGGTGGGGTCAGCTGGTGCTCAGGGGTCTGGAAACCCTTTCGGTTCTTAAGTCTCTGAGGGGTTGGTAGGGGAACCCAAGCCTGCCCACTCCACTGGGCTCCAGCTCAGGGCCCTGAAACCAGGCAACCACCTTGCCCTGCCCAGCCCTTCTGCTTCCCAGCCCTTTTATTCTCCCAGCTGCAGTGATGCTGCCAATTGGCGCTGGCCGGCAGTTCCTGCATTCGCTGCTTGGTTGCCAGGACAGCATGGGGTATATAAACCCCATCACACATACCCTGTGTTGTGTTCAAATCTATCTCATGCTTTATTTCATGCACACTGGGGCCAACTACCCAGGTTTGCGCCACACCGTTCTATTTCCCCATGTCTGCCCTTAGATCTACAATATAGCTGCTTTTTCCAGTGATGTTTTGTGTGCATATTTCTCTTGATAAGTTGCTCTAATGAGGAATAAGATGCACACTTGAAGACGTCCCATTCCTGCATGAGGAATTCCAATCCCTGCATGCTTTAGTAAATAGTGATACATGGCCCTAGAGAAAAGCAACTTTGATCATGCAGATCCATATCTCATTCAATATTATGCATGGCTATATTTCCATTTGTCACTTACTTACGTGGAATGAATTAAATACGACCACTACAAATTAAACACAAATAGGCATTGGAATTTGGACATTAACTTGCCTGTCATATTTGTGATTTGTTTTTGTAAATATCCAGGGACGGATTTTAGTGTCAGGAGTATTTGCAACGGCATTTGAGTGAATCGGAAAGGATATCTGAGGAGAATAAAGTTTGAATGATAACATATTGAAACTGGAAACTTGGTTCCCAGTGTTACTCTCACCCAGTCAGGAAACACCGTGACACCAAGTGACCTAGCGTATGGGCTTTGACTCACACGCATTTCAAACTGGTGTAACTCCATTAACTTTAATAGAGTTTCTCTGAGTTTACACCACTGCAAGTGAATGGACAATTGGGCCTATTGTATCCGATTGAAACTAACCAACAACATTCAAAGGTCTAATACGGAGGACTTGCAATGAGCTCTAAATACTGTGATTTTCACCCACAAACGGAGCCTGCGATTGATTGTGAGCACACAACTGAGGCTGCAACACGGGACATTCAGTGGAGGCTCCTCAACATTTTTAACGTAAATGTCTTATTTTGACAATTATCCAAGCACACAGGGCTCCTGGAAACAGCACAGCAGAGTGGCTAACAATGGAGCCATGAACTGTGCAGCCATCACAGCTCTAGAGAGCCACAAAATATTGGGCACACATGAGTTATAAGGTAATGAGGAAAGTGTCTTTCTAGTTACTTGTCTGCATTAGTTCTCTTGTCCAAGCCAACATATATTTACTTCTCTTTGTCCTCCTCTAACTGCTCTAGACCTCCAGCCTTTTACTTCTTATCATTTCCCATCAACAGATGCTAATGATTTCCCTTCCCTGCAGTGACTTCCTCTAAGCTGTCTTCAAAATCTAAATAAGGGCCTGTAGGCTCATGCTTTTAATAAACTTCCACACCCAGCTCAGTGCAGGTTGGCCAAGGGTGTGTCGTTCTGACTCTTCTGCACTGGAGAGGGGGACAGACTGCTCCCCTGGGCCTTCCACCCCTGCCTCTCACATTAGGCACCTAAGATGCAACCGTCACGTGTTTATCCTGCAGCTCTTAAACCAGTTCCAGAGGTGAAATGAACTCCTTTCCCGTCTCCTAGTCTCTGCTGCTCTTCTCTGACATTGCCTTTTGCTAAGGAACTGATTTTCAACCCTGTTGAGCAGCCTCCTTGACATCTATTGGAAAATCAATATATTTTCTGAAGCCAAGAGACTGACTGGAAGTAGCATAAACCCTGCAAAGCTTCAAAGCACTTTGATATTTTACACTCTAAAGAGACAGGTCCCCCCCCCCCCCAGCTAGTTAACAACATACAATAGCACACGAATCCTCCATCTTCATCCAGCAAATACACCGGTGCTTGAAGAGAAGCCACGTGGCCTCCAATACGGTGATCTTTCTGCTCCTCCACCACCAGATAAAAAGCCTGAACCTGCTCCCAGTGAAGTCAATGGGAAGCCGGGCGTTGCCTTTCATGGCAGCAGGACTGGACACACACTTTTGTAGCTTGGTATTTCAGGTACCCGGGGAGGCAGTGGCTCCCTCCACTGCAGGAAACTCTGGGTGAGGTTCTCCAGCCGTGTTAAACAGGTTAGACTAGATGATCACAAGAGCCCCAGCTGGCATTAAAAACCATAAACACGTGACAGTGTGTGCCGACTGTGACCACACTCTGTAGGAAGAGGATAGAACCCGAGCAGCATATGGGCAGTGAGAGGTGGAATTTTAACATACAGATTTCCCAGCAACTGGAAGCCTTAGTGCTAAGCACCATATAGCAGCAGGATTGGGGTTGGTGGAGCAACACTGCTTTCTCAGACCTAATTTTGTGAACTGTCTCACCCAAGTGATCCGCACTGGGACTGGGAAAATAAAACACAAAGAAGGTAAAGCCGGGTGTAAACTCAACACCTCCATTACGGCCAGGGTGTTAAAGTCAGCGGGATCACAGAAGGTGTGCATTGAATTAGAGGCTCTACGATCAACCAAAGCGATACAAGCCCTGAGTGATACTAGCAAGGACCGAGTCTTCACACGTGGGGTTCTGTACTCTGAGTCCAATGCCAGCTGCTGTTGTCATGGCAACAACCCCTTTATACACTCTTAGCATGCAAACGGTGTGGTTCCACTGATGGGAAAGGATGTTTTTTGCCAGAAATCTGACATCCTCCTTGGCTTTCTGTTGCCATGATTCTCGCTGGTTCTCTGGTAATCCTCATGCAATGAGCTCCGTGTATCTGTGCAGCCAGTGGGTGTCTGCTTACCCAGAGCTCAGTGCAGGACTGGGCACCTGTCAGTGACTACAGCTGGCTGAGTAGGATTCATGCCTCTGAGTAAATTATTCAACACATTTTGTCAATTTACTTCAAATAAAATACCTGACAAATGATTTTTGTCCTTACACAGCAAGCTCTGTCTTTAACAAGAACCATTTATGTTCTGTTCTTTTATCAGAGTTTTCATAATGATGGTGACAGGTTTTTCCATGTTTACTTCTATTAATTAAAAATTAATAACATGAATGATAGATCTTAAGATACAAGCCAAACTTAAATTACTTAACAGACAGATGTTGTGACATCTGAAGCATTGAATTTCCATTTCCTGCTATTCAGGTATGCACTGTCCTCTTTTTTACTCTGTAATTTAATTTTTTCCTTCTGTTTTATATTTTACAAACAGCATTTTTACTTGGTGGTTGCATTTTGACCTGTTTCTCCTGAGAGAAAGATATATATAATGTTTATTGTTAATGGGAGCTGGTACAGACTGGGTCTCACTTCTCAACCCAATGCTATTAAATCATAGGCTCACAGGAATTGGGGGCTGGAAGTGACCTGAAAAGGTCATCTAGTCCATCCCCCCACACTGAGGAAGGACCAAGGAACCCCCAACCATCCCTGACAGATGTTTGTCTAAGCTGTTCTCAAAAACCTCCAATGCCAGGGATTCAACACCCTTCTTTGGAAGCCTATTCCAGTGCTTAACTCCCCTGATACAGAGAAAGTTTTCCCTAATATCCAACCTAACATTTTCCTTGCTGAAGATTAAGTTTTGATTATTTCTTGTCCTGACTTCAGTGGACATGGAGAACAATTGATCACCATCATCTTTATAACAGCCCTTAACATATCTGAAGAATTACTTCCTGTGTCTCACATACAACACTCTTGTTAATACACCACGGGAGGATCTTAGCCTTTTTAGCAAGTACATAACATTGTTGACTTATAATTTATGTTGTGATCCACTGTAACCTCCGCATTCCTTTTCGGCAGTACTACCACCTAGCCCAGTCATTCCCCAGTTTGTACTGTGCATTTGGTTTTTCCTTCCTGAGAGTGGTCCTTTGCACTTGTCTTTATTGAATTTTATCTTGTTCATTTCAGTCCAATTCTCCAATTTGTCAAGGGTGTTTTGAATTCTAATCCTGTCCTCCAAAGTCCTTGCACCCCTCCCAGCTTGGTATCATCAACCAACTGTATGAGCATACGCTCCACTCCATTATCCAAGTCATTAATGAAAATATTGAATAGTACCAGACCCAGGACAGATCCCTGCAGGACCCCAAGAGAGACATCCTCACAGTTTGACAAAGAACCACTGATAACTAACTTTCAATACAGTTTTTCAACCAATTGTGCACTCACCTCATAGTAATTCCAACTAGACCACATTTCCCTAATTGGCTTCTGAGAATATCATGTGGGATTGTGTCAAAAGCCTTACCAAAAATCAAGATTTAGATATCTGCTTTTCCACCCATCCTAAGTTAATATTTTGGTCACTGATCTAGAAGGAAATGTACAGCTGTTGTTGCTGTTGTTTGCAGATGACAGACGTTTTAGTGGGGAGATAACTAAGAATATGGGCAGGGCAATGTTACAGAGGGAGAAGGATCACATTGTAAATTTCTTCCTTCAACAGACATGAAAGTAGCTAAATAAAAGGTGCGACACCTATGGACAGCGACTCTGAAAAAGGCTTAGGAGTAAGCAGTGATGAGCTGCCAAAATCTTAAGAACCAGTTCCCTACCGGTTCTTCGGCGGCACTTCGGTGGCGGGCCTTTCAGACCCACCGAAGACCTGGAGCGAGTGAAGGACCCGCCACCGAAGTGCCGCCGAAGAACCAGTAGGGAACTGCCCGGTGAGTACAAGCCCCCGTCCGTCCATCACCATCCGACCCCCACCCATGTCCTGCCCCCGACTGCCCCCCTCAGAACCTGCAACCCATCAACCCCCTCCTGAGACCCCCAACCCTAACTGCCCCCGGGACCTCACCCCCTACCCAACTCGCCCCATTCCTCGTCCCCTGACGGCCCCCCCAGAACCTCCGCCCCCTCCAACCGCTCCCTGCCCCTTATCCAACCCCTCGTCCCAGCCCCGGCCCGGCCCCCTTACCATGGTGCTCAGGGCAGCATGTATGGATGCCGTGCAGCCCGCTGGAGCTCGCAGCCCCACTCCCAAAGCGGCAGGAGCTGCAGAGCTGCCCAGGAGCGATCCAGAGCGCTGGCGCCGGGCTCTGCGAGAGGGGGGAAGGTGGGGGAGAGGCCGGGGGAGCCTCCTCAGCCAGGAGCTCAGGTGGGCCGGATGTGGCCCGCAGGCCGGTGTAACGACAGAAAAACCTCCCTCTCCCAATTGCCCACCCCTTTAACAACCGGTTCTAAATCGACTTCTAAATTTAACGACCAGTTCGCGCGAACCGGTGCGAATCGGCTCCAGCTCACCACTGGGAGTAAGTGCAGAAAACATGAGCTCCCAGCAGAGAGAGGCATGTCCTAGTAGCAGTAGGAAGGTGCTATTACCTCTCCTATATGAGGTGTAGGTGAGACCAGTGATTTGCCTTTGTTCTCCCTGCTTTGTGCCACCTTGGGAGCAGAAGTCTGACGAAATGCTGCTCTAAAGGATAAGGACAGGGCATGGCAAGTGATGGGAAGCAGAGCAGAACGCTGCTCTAAATTATGCTGGGGCTATTTTAACGCCCAGCCAGCCCAGGCTTGCAGAAGCAGAAAGGTGGCTCCTCTCCTCAGCAGCGCTCAGTGCAAACTGCGGCCAGTTCAGGTGTCAGCACTTCAAAAAGGGTGTTGAAATATTCGGGGGAAGGGGAATCAGAAAAGAACTACAGGGATGATCTGTGCCTGGGAAACCTGCCTTACAGTGAGAGAAGTAGGGAGCTCCATCTCTTTAGTTAACCCCAGAGAAGGCAGAGACATGTGGTCACAGTGTATATGTTCCTACCCAGGAAGGAGCTTTCTGATAGCAGATGGCTCTTCCATCTAGCAAAGGCAGAACAAGACCCAACGGCTGGAACCAGAAATTCAAAAAACTAGAAAACTCCAAACCACAAATGAGGCACTAATTAATCATTGGAACAACTTACCAAGGGACCTGGTGGATTCTCCATCACTGACAATGTTTAAATCAAGACTGGACGTCTTTCACAAAGCTGCACTCTAGCTGACCGAGAACTTATAGAATTTGATGCAGGAATCAGAGGGTAAATTCTTCAGCCTGTGCTATGCAGGAGGTCAGATTAGATGATCAGTTTGGTCCGTTCCAGTCCTAAACTCTATGAATATTTTAACAGACCATTCTGGTACAATGTGATTTTGGCTACTCTTGATCCAGATCCTACTATGTCAAAATCAATATCAAGCCTCCCAGTGACATAATTAGGAACAGTAACAATGTCCTCCTTGTCAGTTTGCTGTATTGCTGCTTCACAGGAGCAGGAACACAAAAATAACAGTAGTAATAATTAATATGTATTAAGCATCTCCCCTCACAAAGCACGCAGAGTCTGGTATAGCAACAGTAAAACCCACTCTAAACCACAGCTTCTATGAAAAACATTCCCATAAACCCTCAGTTGAAAAAAACAAAGTCCCATATTCTAATTCGATTATTCATTTACTTAGTAGCACTCTAATGGAGTGTATTATCCAGCTCCATATAAAGCAGCAGCCGACCTGAACCGTGGTGAGATGCTCATGAAACTGTATTTTTAATTTTTGTCATGTTTCTAAGAGCATTTCCATGCTCCGCCAATTAAAATGCCTCATGCCATCAAATTACCAGGTAATCAAACACTTCATGGTCCAATAACTCAGC
Source organism: Terrapene triunguis (assembly GCF_002925995.2). Classification (NCBI taxonomy): domain Eukaryota; kingdom Metazoa; phylum Chordata; order Testudines; family Emydidae; genus Terrapene; species Terrapene triunguis. The sequence continues at coordinate 2,273,880 of NW_020664588.1, forward strand.
ATAATGGCTCAGAAGCAAATGGAGCCTCTCAGCCCTGCTAGCATTATTCAGAAATCTGGGTGTATCAGAGACTATCAAGAGCCTGACTGACTTCCTTCTTCCTGCTTCTTTCTTGATTTCTATATGCAGAATTTAAGGTCTGGTCCATTCTCATGCGCTAGTTTGAATCTTTATCATTATTTACAGCAAATGCTTGGATTTAGAGGTCTCTCCCATATATGAGACCAAATCCTGCCACCTACTACATACAGACAAGCAACCCCATGCTCTGGGTGTTCCTAAGCCTCTAACTGCCAGATGCTGTGACTGGATGACAGGGGATGGATCACTCAATAATTGCCCAGTTCTGTTCATTCCCTCTGAAGCATCTGGCACTGGCCACTGCAGGAAGACAGGAAACTGGGCTAGCTGGATCACTGGTCTGACCCAGTATGGCCGTTATCTTGTTCTTATACCCCCATCTCTCAAATAGGTGAAAAGACTACTGTACAAATGCACCCAAACTCTGTACTATCAGTGTGTAGGCTGTGATATATAGAACAGTTAGTATATGAAATGCACATGTGTTTTACGGCACTGGATGAGTAAAATATGATTGTCTTGGGTTAGGCCAGAAAAAAGAAGAAAAAACCCATAAGAGTAAAGAGATACTTTAATCCAGCCCATGGAAAAAAAGGGCAAATTAAGTATCAGTGTGATTTACTCTCTAATAGAAGCAATAGCTACTTGTAAGCATCATTCTCTCTAGCTGCGAGGCAAGGGAGCCTATAGGATCCTGATATGGGCAAGCCAAGATTTCTGCTGTGATCAGAAATACCCCTTCTGTTATGTTCCTTCAAATTCTATTCGACCTGCTCTGACTGGGGTTTATGACAAGAAAAATGCGAGGTCGTTTTTGTCTCCCCAGCCCCCTCCATGTTTTCCGACGTTCTGAAGGGAGGACGGCAGGGAGAGGGGGAATGGCAGGCGCAGGGGTGGGTTTGGTAGCTTTACATCAGCTGGCTGCAGTTCAGTAACTTTAAACTCTGATCCAGTGATTAGATCTTGCCAGGCCCTACCAATGCACTCAGTAAGACCCAGTTGCAGGAATGGGGCCTGTACATATAAAACCCGCTGAGAAGAAGTGGGAGCGTTCGGACGGAAGCACCACTGCTGTACCAAAGTGCTGACCTGGGACAGGAAATAGCATCATTCTATGTATCTAGGCAGTTGTCGTCCCTGTCTTTATAACCTGGCGTGGAAATGAGCCAGGATGCTGGCCACTGGTAACTAACGTTATGGTGTCTTTGCTCTGCATTAGCCTTCTTAGCACAGGGAGGCTGGGCACTGGTCCGTACTATGTCTCCAACTTCAGGAGAGACCATAAGTTTGGCCTGTATGGGCCAATTCTGTCCCCACACCAGGCACATGTACAGGAGCTTGGGGGGAAAACTCTGAAGAGGATGGGTGTGCGGGAAACCCTTCAGCTCAGACCTTGGAGTGTCTGTAGAGAAATGCAATGGATCCGACTGTGTCCTTGGCCTGGTCCAGAGAGGAGAAAGGCTGAGCCTGGCCTCGTGACAAGCCCCTACTGTGCATCATTTGGGAAGGGGCAGGGGTGGGGAAACAACAAGAGGAAATGATGTAGCCCGTACTGGTGTTCATTACTTGGTGGCTCCTGCTGTGATGGGTGTCAACTACCAACTCTGACGATGGCCACAGTCTGGTGCAGTGAGGACTCCACAACAGGCAAGGCAACGGGACCTCAGTGTCTTACCCACTCATTGCACGGTCTCGAGAAAAGTTAAACTCACTAGAGCTGGGATCTCCGCTGGCAGAGCAGAGTGCAAGTTTTCTAAGGCCTACCCCATAGGCAGTGAAAAGACAAATCTGGAAAGCTTTGCTTGGAGAAATCAAAGGCAGAAATTCTGCTTGGTGTCGGGGACATGCAATTAGGTTAGAAGGTTAGAATGGTAACCAGGAGCCAGCTTTCTGAGATGAGACATTCAGCATTTGATCTCCTCTCCCAGCTCCCATCATTAGGGCACAGTTCTGATTTCCTTTCTTTTCAATAAACAATCATCTCAGTGGAAAACGAGTACCGAAGCCCCCTTTTCTCTTTCACCCACTCCTGACAAGCCATACACCTAGCACGGTAATGGCTAAAAGACAGAATAGTCTGCAAGATTTACAGGGCTACTCTCCGCTTTAATTGACACTAATCACCATGTCCTCAGGGCTGACACGTAATGCCAAGTTATAATGTTGAAGATACACTGTCATCAGAAATCTAACTGTAACCCCCCTTTCCTCTCTGGCTTACTCGGGAGCAGGCAACACTCACCTGTGTGCCTGGGCGCCTGATGTTGTTGACATTAAAGGAGATCCTGAGTATCCCAGTGGTGCTGTTGGATAAGTGGGAATCCTCTATCCACCCCTCTGCTGCAGTCCCTTTCCTCCTAGAGGAATTTACAATTGGCAGTGCCTCCACCCGGCTGTCCCCTGTACACGCTCAATGGCGTGCCTAGGGAACCTCCAGGAATAAACCTTTTCTAATAATAAATAATAATAATCTGTGACCTGGGTCTAACTCAAAAATACCAATTATAAATAATATACATCCCATATACTTAAATTAGGGTTAACACAGTTTTACTTAACAATTTAAAGAAACAGGGTATAACAGATTAAGACTATATGTCACTACTAATTTAAATCCAGAGGAGGCAGTTGAATAAAATCAATTAACAAATATAGTATACGGTGATCAGTGAAACGTCTATAACTGGCATTTACCCTGCCACCATTCGCCCCACCCCGCAGTGCGCACTCCGCCAGATTGCAGGGTCTGAGGCACTTGCTTGCGTGGGCGCGCTGGGAGATCTGCAGCTGGAGACAGGGCTCTGTTGGGTGTGTGTCTCGGTCCAGCCAAGGCAACAAGCTGCACAACCCCGCTGACGATTGGAGCTGGCCCCACCAAATGTCAGCAGCTCTGGGCCCTGGTTCGGTGGGACGATCCCTCTGCCTCTCCTCAGACTCAGTCTCTGCTCTGCCCCCCTTGCAAGTACTTTCCCAAGCGAGAGCGGGGATTACTCACTGTCCTTCCCTGCAGGCCCACCTCAGTCAGCTCCAGGCACAGCAAGTCTCTGCCCAGCTCCAGTGAAGCCACCAACAGCCTCTGAGGCTTCCTGTTCGATCAAAGCCCCGGCAGGCTCCCAGCAGCAGCTCCTGGTATGGCCAGAGCTCCCCAGCAGTAATCTGGCTCCTCTCCCCCCAAAATGGAGCCCACCGCCGGCTCTCCCTGCCAGAGCAAGTCTCTCCCTCTTTCCCCACGTCATCATGGGAGTTGTGGTCTCTAAGGCTGGATTGCAGCACACGGGATCTTCCCAACTGGAACACTCCCAATAAAGTTCAGAGGCCCCTCTAGTAAAAGGGGTCTACATAATATAATGAGAGATTTCTCCTGGGATCAGAAATCTGAGAATGGCTATTTCATATCTCGGCGTATGGCTGTAAATCATATGTGCAGATGGAAGAAATCCATCTTTGTGCAGCTTGTTGAAGAAGATATTACAAAGACAATTCAGCTGAATTTCTTGGGTTGGTAATGATTTTTGGATGGATAATTACAACATCCTTTTACCTTAAGTTCCTCAAGTTTTGTCCAGCTTTACTCCAACTAAATATAGCTTTTTGACTGGGAATTTAAAAAAAAAAATCATACCTGAACACTAAACATGAAAGCCAAAGAGTTTTTGATGTCTCTAATGAGTTGAAGATATGTAGTATCAACCTTAAATCGTTTTATATACCTTTTTAGGGCCAGAGTCACCAATACATTCCATATATTTTGCATTTCTCTGGAGAAGTACAAAGCACTCAGAGCAAACCGGCCAGTTAAAAGGGTATTATGGCTACTGAGCAGCACTGGAGGAGTGCAAAGTAACTGGAACACACGGATGAATCTGTCCCTAAATTGGCCATTGACTTATTGATTCAGTTATCCAGCATAGCAAATATTTTGTTACATTTTAATATTTTTAACATATAGGGAAACTTACCATTATTATTATTTATAAATTATTGTATGACTATAGCATTGAGCAATGTAAACTTCTAGGATATGAAACTGTGAGATTTGGTTGTCCTGGATGATTGGAAATAGACATTGTTCCATTGTTAGCAAGAGTGCAATATTGATCCAACATGAATTTAATAATATTACTATAACTTATTTATGAGGTTGTTACACATTTGTTTGCGCCTTTACCAAATGTTAAGATGTAGCTACAAGTATGTTATAGCCAGGACGCTTGAAAATATAACAATACTTATGTTTAGCCAGTTAAGTTACAAAATGTTAAAGCTCAACAAAGAAATTCCAGTAGGTTTCTGCTTCTATCGCCCAAGGACAAGTAAACATTAAGAAAACAAACCTTGTAAAACATTCTTGTTTTAGGAAAAGGTCTGCTTGTGAAAACAACGCAGAGTGTGTTATCAGTACAATAAATCTAGGTAAAATAGAGTCTACCAACTCCTACTCGCTTGCAAGAAAATCTACATGTGTTCTTAAACTTTAGAGGAAAATGTGTAGTTAGAAATGTTTTAAACTTTTATTTATTTCTTAAATGTTGAAATGACAAATACATCTGTGAAATGCATACTTGCAAATATGTTAGCTAAATTCAGAACTCCTAATGTCATTGCTATGTAAATGGTAAAATGTTTTACATACCAACATGACATCTAATGAACTTGCTAAACTAATTATTACTGTAAGAAGCCATTTAAATATAGAATATTTATATTAATGGGTAATTAGTTAATTCCTGGGAGTGCACAAACGAACCCTCACCAAACTCAGAAAGACAAGAAAAAAATCATTCCAAGAACTGTCATGTAGAATCAGCAATTCAAGCTAAATACTTTCTAAAAGTTATTTAATTTTAAAGCCTGTTTTGAGTATCTTTTATATACAGAGCTGGAGGGTTTGGACTTTTTGAAAAAAGAATTTCATTTCCTGTCAAAATTCTTAACAAACCTGAAAGACTATCTCAGAGAATGTATTAAATACAAAGAAAGAGTTAAACTAGCTTTGAAGGTTTCTGATGCTTTCCAGCCAAAAGGAGAACAAAGGCAATTAAAGAAATGTTCCATATGCATTAATAAATTCCATATTCACAAGATGAAGACACTCCTATGGATTGCCCATGAGGGCATGGAGCCAATGAAAGACTGAAAACAACCCATCTGAATCTAAACAAGACTGGAAGAGGTGTGCTTTCCTATCGCTTCAGGAAAATAGGAAGGGGAGAAGGGTACAAAAGACTTTGAAATGTGCAGCCTACTTCACCCTACCACTCTGCTTAGACAGCAAGTGCTCCACAACTCATCCTGTCCATCTCCACAAGCAGGTGCCACAGACAGATAAGAAAAACAGAGATGACTCAGGAAGAAACCAACCCAAGGAAAACCTTCCCAAAACTCCAACACAGATTGTCAAGAGAAAGTTATCTAAGATACTGGCAAGGGATTAGATTTAAACCCTTGCAAAACCCAGCCGCCTAACAGAAAGTAATACCATGGGGAGCCAAGGGGAGGGGAGACATGGCTGGGGGAGCATAGCCGGGTGAACAGGGATGGGGGGGCATGGAAGGGTTATCAGAGCTGTACGGGATGGAGGGGCAAAGAGCAGGCATGTGGGAGGTGGCAGGGAGGATAAGTAAGGATCTGCGGTATCCCTATTCCCACGTCCAGTCACCACTATTGATGCCTGTGATTGGTCCATTGGACTGGGGTTGCCCTCTGAGGAAGCACGGGAGCTTAGTCAGTTGGAGAAGCTGCCACGGGAATAGAGCTGGTAGTGACTGGCCGCAGAACCTTTAGCAGCTGTGACAGGTGGGGGGGTGTCCAGCGCATCAAGTCGTAACCCTTCCATGCCCCCCCATCCCTGTTCACCCGGCTATGCTCCCCCAGCCATGTCTCCCCTCCCCTTGGCTCCCCATGGTATTACTTTCTGTTAGGTGGCTGGGTTTTGCAAGAAATGAGCCAGTGAAAGAGGGGTGACTGGATGCACATGTAAGGAGTTTACGGGATGGGGTAAATCGATTAATGACCGTGCTGTGTTCAGCTACTGCTCTGGGACAGGCCATATCAATTACCGAGGCAGAGAAATTACATCAGAAACATTATGACTGTATGTAGTAATTAACAAGTCCCATCACAGTCTCTCCTGTTAACACACTGATTTTCACCAGGACTGTAGCTAGGGCCACAGAGGAATCACCCGAATTTAAAATATTTTGTTCTCATTTCTAATGCAAAGCTATTAAACATGTTCTGCAGGTGTGTGGTCTCTCTCTCTCTCTCATAGGCAATTGTATTTTAGACCGTATATGTAGTGGGCTGCTCTGCAATATTTTCCTGACAAAAAGTTTAACTTCAATTCTCTTCTCTTCAGCTACCACTGACTCCTGTTCTCCCCCTTCCTCTCGAGTGGCTGGCATTAGAGGTGAGAGGTCTGCTTGAGGGAGAGGCGTAGCACAGTGCTGCCCTCTGATTTTTGAACGCTTTCGGTTGAATATTAGTTTTAAAAAATCTGCATCCTTCCTAGCCCCTTGACGTTTGCAGACACGCTTTGAAGATCCCCTTTTGAGGGGGAGACTGAATATTTTTTCGAATAGTTCTGAGCTTCTGCTTGGTTAATGTGGCCTGGCTAAAAGGAGGCATCTGTAGACCTGATGCAAGCCTCCATTCCCACACCAGCCTAAGGATCCCGTAGAAAACATTCTCCTGGCCAGGCTCAGCTGCACTGCTGTGTGCAATCCCTGCCTCCATCCCTGCCCCCTACACGGAGGTGGGAAAGAAGCCGATGGAGTAGAGCTGCCTAAATCAGCAGCACCAAGCCGCAGGATTGATTTTGCTGCTGTGGTGCAGCTGCCTTTGGTTGAAGAGGCAAGCCCATAATTGGTCAGTTCTGTCTGGAGTTTAGAAGGCTCTAGGATTCCTCCCTGACACTAAACTCTCACATAGCAGCATCTGTGAGTAAAGCTTTCTACCATTGCTGGCTGGCTAAGAGACCAAGTATGTCCCTGACAGACAGATGAAATCCTTGCCTCATGCCTTCATCAGCTCTGGGCTGGACGGCAGCAGTACGATACACCAGGGCACAAAGCCGTCAGCCCTTAGGGAACTCCAGCTAGTACAGACTCTTCCAGCAACTATGAGGAAGGTGTAGTATCGGGGACTGTGCCTTTCAGGCCTGAGCTTCCCAGACAGAGACTCTTGGTTGGGTGCTGTGACACTGTTGTGGTTGCTGGCCTGCACAGCTCGCTGTAACCAGACAGAGAATAAAGGAGATCTCTGGCAAGTATCTGAAACACTGATTGATGATGAACACCACAGATGGTTAATTAATGGGACTATTTGCACATCCCCCGCAGATATACATTAAAGTTGTTTTATTGAAACAGTCCTGAAAGATGGATCAAAGGTGGATCGAAAGCTGGCTAGATCATCAGGCTTAACGGGTAGTGATCAATGGCTCCATGTCTAGTTGGCTGTCAATATCAAGCAGAGTGCCCCAAGCAATGGTCTCAAGTTGCAGTGGGGGAGGTTTAGGTTGGATATTAGGAAACACTATTTCACTAGGAGGGTGGTGAAGCACTGAATGGGTTACCTAGGGAGGTGGTGGAATCTCCTTCCTTAGAGGTTTTTAAGGCCCGGCTTGAGAAAGCCCTGGCTGAGATGATTTAGTTGGGGATTGGTGCTGCTTTGAGCAGGGGGTTGGACTAGATGACCTCCTGAGGTCCCTTTCAACCCTGATATTCTATGATTCTAACTGATCCACCCATCACAGAAACTGATTGGCCATTTCAAGCACTCCTTGGTTGCTATTTCAACTACACTCAGACACTGTGATGGTAATTTGCAACGCCAAGGACTGAGTCACCTTGTTAACTCCTGCCTCAGCGAGAGAGACTTACATGTGCTTAACTGATCATCAGCTCCCGGACACCACAGTCTCTTAGCCACCCAAACAATCTCCTCAGAGCTCCGCCATCCCTTACTTTGCCTTGCAGGTAAACAATAGCTGCACCCCAATTCCCCCTGAAAGTGTCCCCCGTAGTATCCAGGCCTTAACCACTGGATGCTCACAGAATTTACCAGGCAAGAGGTTCCCGAAGAGACAGCCTATACACAGCTTGACTGGTACAACTGAGGAAGAGGTCCTTTATAACATTACAGCACAAATGTATTTATAGTGAATCAATCATAAGGTTATTATGAAACGTTACATGTTAAGAGACAGTTAGTAAACATAAGTGTAAATAGAAATGGTTACATACATAAAACAAAACATAATCCTAGGTCTACACTTACAAATTGTTACTTTCTTATTGAATGAAGTAGATTTTCTCCTCAGGATTCAGTCTTTGACAGAGCTGCTGGTTTTCAGTCAAAACCAGGATCCAAGTTTTCACGAGACCCCACAGCCCTCCAGGGGTTTCCTCAATAAACGGATATCTAAATGGCTGATTACGTCTCCCTATATTTCCTAAAAGCCATTGATGGCCCCAGAATCAGGATGAGGTGCTGGCTCCAAGTTGACTTCAAATTCCCCTGTTCACTTGGAATGCAAATGTAGCGCCCCTTGTGTTTGACTTAAAATGCTTAATTTCTATCAGAGACAGGGAGAGGTGAATAGACATGCTTTGCCTGCCAGAAAACCTGTCTCTCCTGGTTGACTCATACTTTGATACAGACTCTCAGGATATATTTTCAGTAAACACCCATACCTTTTTAGATATCATCAGTACAAACCTTTTGCAATTATATTAATGGCCAGTGTGACACCAGATTCCATCTGCTACCTTACAACACACTAGTTACGGCTAAATACATGGAAGCAAGGTGTGAGGTGTGGTGAGTTTGTCAGGCCTGATAGGAGTTGCTGACACAGAGAAAAGTGAGAAAGGGTCCTGTGGCACCTTATAGACTAACAGACATATTGGAGTATAAACTTTCGTGGGTGAATATCCCCTTCGTTTGTTAGTCTATAAGGTGCCACAGGACTCTCTCGCTTTTTTACAGATCCAGACTAACACGGCTACCCCTCTGATACTTGACACAGTGAAGTGGATCCTTTGCCAACTGGAACCAGTGGGGCCTCTAACAGTCTCCAGACAGAGGGCCTCAAAATGAGCTATTGCAAGATGTTTCCCTGAGATGGGATTTGACCTGATCCATGCTAGGCTGCCTGAATGGTATTAAATTGACTAGGTGCGTTTGAGGCCCAGGAGCCAAAAGTCACCTTGCTGATTCCCTGACAGACGAACCAGACAAAGCTTGGGCCTGGTGAGGAGTGAAAGGAGATTAAGCACTGAGCAAGATTCCATTTCTGTGGCATTACCAGCAGCCGGTGCCTTGAAAACACATTGAAGCCAGAAGGACTCGAAGAAAGGCATAAACACGGTGAAAGCTGATACAATGAACGGCATTTCTTTTCACTTCAGCAAGCCGGAATCAAAAGAAGAGTTCTTGTTTTGGGGATCAGCACTCCAAATGATTTCCTCTTAGCCCTGAAGTGACCTGGTGTGACGCAAAGGAGTAGCTGAGCCTCACTCATACGATCATGTTGAAGAACCTGAAAGAAGAATTGAAAGTCTCAGAAACTAGAGCTGCCGGTGGGACTCATCCTACAGGATGGGAAAAATCTCAGTTCAACCACTGCTGAGGCGGAGTTTGACAAAGGGGATGCCTCCCTAATTGCTCAGAAGACCCCAGGGAATGGAAGGCGCAAACATGCTATCTGGTTCCCATACGTAAAGCAGAATCCCTATTGACTTCAGTGGTGCTCTGGGCAGACACAAAAGTCTGTCTACGTGGATGGAGATGGAAGCGTGGAACCTTAGGCCACGTCTCCCCTAGAAATGTTTCCTGGTAGAACTATACCTGCATACCAGTAAGTAGTTACACAAGCCAACCTCCTCGAGGCGATACAGGTCATACCAGCAAAACAAAAAAAGCAGCCTTTGCTGGTGTCACTTTTACAAGTACACTGAGTGAAATAAGCCATCCTGCCAAGAGCACTTTTATGCTGGTGCACCAGGATTTCTGCCAGTACATGTTGCAAAAAACTCGTCCCCCTAACCAGCTTTGCACTACTGGCAAAAGTCTCGAGTGTCGATCTGGCCTGCGTTTGTAGCATGAAATCATTACGTGGAACCCTGCCAAGTACTATTATGAACACGTTTCAAATAACAAGCTCTGCCCCCCTCCCCCCAGTCAGTCTGAGCAGCAAGTGAGCTTAAGAGAGAGTTTAGCAAAGAGAAAAACAAAGAAACCATTGTTTTAACAGTACAGTGTGGTCTGGGATAGGGACTGAGGGATGATCCCCCAGAAATTAAAGACAGTGAACTAGAGCTGGTTGAAAAAGGGTAAGGACTTTGCATGAACATGTTTTGCACAAATTCATACATTTTAAAGCCAGATGGGACTATTGGATTTTCCACTGAAATAAATATTTTTCACTGACTGCCTGGGTGAAATGACACATATTATTTTTGTTTATTTTCTAATTGAAAAATTTCATTTTGTTTTGGTTTAGATTTATTTCCCTCCCCCCAACCCTCTCTCTCTGGGATAGGGGGTTGGGATTGGAGGGAGGATATAAGGAACAGAAAGATGGAGGGGGAACGATGAAAAAATATTCCAAACTAAACTAAACAAAAAATCTGATTAGAACGAAGGAACCGGACATTTCTACGGAAACAAAATGTTTGTAACATTTTCCTTTTCATTGACAAAAAAAATGTTGACCACATCTAGAGATCACACTAATTGCAGCCCCTGACATTTGACCAGAAATCAAATATGACAGAAACTCTCTCAACAAGTCTTTATCAGAATAATCACATTTCCACAGGCCTCTTATGTTGTATGTATTTACACATCTGCGTAGCCCTGGCACACTCCTGTAAGAATAGATAGTTAATGATTGCTCCCTAGGGGTGACATTTATGCCTCTGAGAAAAGCTCAGCAGGGTACCTGTGCATCCATTAAAACACCCTTACATCCGATTGGAGGACGTGAATGAGATTTCAGTGGTACAGAATCGTTGTGTTGACTGTCTGCACAGGAGTGTAACACTCTCTCACCCTGACTGTCTTCTCCTCATCCTGTCGTATATCTATTTTCTGATATATATATATTTAGTATTCAATATGAAAATAGTGGATACATCCCATCCCTGTCTGGAGACCAGCCTCAGCTTCCAATCCTGTTGTCTCTAGACAAACAAAATACCCAAGTCAAAGTGATTTTGCCTGGGAAAGAGCCACAGGATCAGGTTCTCAGTATCTAATTTTCCACCAAAATGTCACACACACATCCTGCTTTTGCACAAGCACCTGGGACCCTCGGTGCTCTTGACCATTTTACGTGTCTAAGTGCCCATTTTTGAGCAATAATAAGGAATTTGCACAGGACTTGCACGTGGCCACATTTAAAAAATTGTCTAGCTGGCTTCCTGCTTCGAGGAAATATCTCAGGCCCCCTACAGCAGGATTATTGCAATGTGTTTTTGTAAGCCAAATCTCCTAAATGGATATTGTGCTATAGACCCTAATAGCATTTTGCTAATTGCATAATACACAGTTACTGTCTTAACTGCTATAGTTAGGGTTGCCTGATTTCCATTATAAAACCCATTTAAAGAGATTTGCACTGTAACTCAGCTGTAAAAAAAGGCTTTGGTTGAAATTAAGTGTACAGTAGTAGGTGTTTAGTGAGACCCCATTTGTTTGAGCAGCTCATAAAAACAGATCACGTTGGTCTTTTCTATGCAATACAAGTGGGGAAATGGATATTTGGTTGTATCAGATAGTTTGGGAACTCTTCTAAACTGAATGACAGCTTTGATTTAAAAACTGAAATTTAGTGACTGATTAGACCATAAATTAATCTAATTGTTTTTAGATATTTTGGAAAAAAAATAATTAGGTAATGGGGTTTAAAACAAATCGGTTTTGACACACAGTTTGCATAATAACTTTCTTATGAACATTATGCATCTTCAATATTTAGTAGCCATTCTGGTCTACTGCACTGAATATATTACTGCTTTCAAAAATATCTATAACTATGTATTTAACCAATAGACTACATCTTTTGGTGAGGTAAGAATTCTAGTCTGTGCGCTTTTTATATGTAATATGTAATAAAAATTGCCTAAAGAAAGGCTTCACATAATTATGCTCTAGCATTCAAGAAGAGGAACACAAGCCTATAGAAGTTATAAAAGGAAGGATAAAATAAAATAATGAAGTGTACCTAACATGCAAAACAAAGTATCGGTGAAGATCAGTTCATTACGGAAAATTCCAAAAGGGTTTAATGCAGACTGATAACCTTCCCACACAGCTTGTAAACCAACCCACAGGTTCCAGTAGCAAGAATGAGATTATCTATTAAATTCTATAGCATGGGTTCAAATTTCTCTAAACGTCATATAATCCTTTATTCAGTCCCTGGGTTATAGCCATAGAATTTTTCTGGCTCCAATCCTATTAAACAGGAATTGAAAAATGGAAACTAATCTTCACCTATCATTTTCTGCCTCTTTCCCGCTCCAGATAAAATACAGACAAGAATTATCATATGTATTTCATTCAGATATAATTTTCTCTTGGAAACAAGAGTTGGTTGGTAAGATATACCTATTGTTTATGTACTCTCAAAGCATTGGAAACATGACCATTTGCTGCATAATTATTGTAACACCTGGAGTTCGATTGCACATCAGTTTAGATTAGAAAAAAATACTATTAATAATAATACACTTTAGTCAGACATGATGTTTTCTTCTGTGTGTCTTAAAGCCCTTAATATAGATAAACTTAGTATCTATGCCATGATATGTCTAACACATCTGTGTAAGTTCTGGACAGCAAAGCTCAGGGCAATGGTGAAGTCATGCACTCACTGTTGCTCGCTGCTATATGGAACTGGGATTGAAGTTCATGAGGTGGGGGGCTCTTTATCTACAGCATGGCCTAAAGGCTGAGCAGGACCTTTCTGGCTGTTACTGCCATGAGCCCCGGTCCTCCAAGGAGCTGCCTGTGAGCGCATGGAGTTCACTACAGGCTCCAAAGCATTTTCCTTAGCATGAGAAACCCAACTTTTCTCCTCTGGGTTGCTCAAAGACCTGACACTGGGAACCTGGCAAATCCTAATGTAGTGAGAGAAAGAGGGAGGAAGAAAATGATATGATATGATAGATAGATAGATTCTGGATGCATGATTTTTCTTTAAAAATTTCTAAAGGGGCGGGTATGTCATTCAGTTTTTTTAAAAAATTACCATGGACCTCAAAATTTTTACCACAGACACTTGTGTCCATGTACAGACACGTTGCTGACCCTGTCCATTAGCCTGGAATTAATTGGCTAGATGCCATGTCACTACAGTCATCAGGAAAGTAGCTGCTTTTAGAACCTAAGAGGTGGAGGTCTCTGGTTCTTCATTGACTCACCTAGATTCAACAATATTTTTACTGCACAATAAAATGTCTTTGCATTCTAGCCACATCAGCTTTAAATTCAGAATGACTAAAGTAATTATATTTCCTACTGCGAATTCTAGTCTAATTGATTAAACTGAGCCCGGCTGCCTTTAGCAATTTAAAAAGAAAGGACACTCATATGCATCCAAAATGTAATTATTATTTTTCTCTCACTACACTGGAGTTCACTGGTTTCCTTGAAGTCAGATACTATGAAAAAAGACAGTGTTATTTAATGAAAGTGCCTTGGAATCAGACCATGCGCTCACTTATATCAAGAGCATAAAGCCCTTAACAGCAGCCGGTTTGGGGCCTTTCTAATATTCTGAACATGTTTATCTATTTAATGTATGAGCATTAATAATATCCCTTGTCCCAAAGGAAAAAATAGCAGGGAGATCATGATAAAATTGGTTCAGGCTGTTCTATTCATGGCCCATGTTTTAACTAGAGAACAAATTGTTCATTTAGTAGTGATCAGTTTACTCTGATCACAGCTTATTTTGATGTTAATGATGCAGTTCTTCGGTAATAGAGTCTGGAAGCACATGTATTATCAGAATAACCTTTCATCATTCAGATCCTTTGAAACAATTAGAGAAACTAGTTCGGGAACAAGATGGGCAAACAGACATCAGAGAGAAATCCAGCAAGAGGCAAAGTTACACATGCTCTATCTCTGTCTTGTTGTCAGATGTTCCCATTTCCCATGTCTCTCATACTTCTCTTGGACATCTATCTAGATAGCAACTCCCACCAGTGCAGACAGGACTGGGAAGCCCAGTTACCTTGTTAGTTTCACTGACATCTGCTCTTTCCCCACCAACAGTATCAGGCAGTTATAAACAACTTGAAAGATCATTAGGGTGGGGGTTTTTTTTTAGTTGTTTTTCTTTTTAAACTCCAGAAATATTATCTCACATACAGTCTCCCAGCAATTCTAGTGCAGACACCTGGCAGTTTATACCAAATCTGCCTATGCATTTCTGATGTGCCAGTCCTTATGCTGTTTCATGCCAATGTTTTAAATTCACAGCTACAAGATAATGTTGCAGAAAGTCATTGGCTACAAGCTGTAGGGCCCAATCTTCCTGGGAGGTGCATGAATCAGAGTATTCTGAAGGTAGAAAATTGTCAGTTTCATGAGGAACGAACTCCGCATACAGATTTGGCAGAACTTTTAGAGCTTGTCTTCTGGGAACGCATGACTTACACTTACCTAGAGCCTCTGAGAATGGTATCCCCTGATATTAGCCTTAAGAGCCCTGCTGGATGTGGGGTGCCTGGTGATGAACATTGATCTGGACCCTTTAGGTGATGGGTGGAATATCTGGGGCAGAAGACAGGTTCAGCAAACTTCTCACAGATGCAAAGTCTCCGATTCAAGCTACCAACAGCTGAATGAGCCCAACGGCCAACAAACTGAGCACTCATCACAGGGGCATTATCTGGCATGGCCTGGCTGGCTGGAGGAAACCAGTCTGAGAGAAAAGGAAGACTTCACACCCAGGCCCTCTAAGAGAAGAGCATTAAGCAAAATGGTAGTTGGGCTCGGGCACAGGCTCACACCGGGAGGGTGGGGGTTTGAGGAAGGGGAGTTTCTCTGAGGGGGAGGAATGAACTGGGGCTCACACACTGTGAAAGGCAATTTGAAAGCAGGCTGCATCCCAAGATCTCTGGGGCTTGCTAAGAGAATATAATCTGGGCCTGTTCTGTCCCTGTAACCCCAGAGAGAAACCCACCTGATGTAGCCTGCCGAGAAGGGTAAGACGAGAGGAGTCCAGACGTGGGTCGGCTGTTTGGTGTTTTAAATTCATTTTCTCTCAGGCTTTGTTCCCTTTGCTAAATAAAGCGACCTGTTCTGAGCAGGCTGCTGTTCACTGTAGAGCCGTTATCACAAGCTCCCCAAGGGAAGAGTCGCGGGGGCCCAGTCAGGCCTGCCTGGGGATAAGGGGTTGGCATAGATGGGGCTTGGCCCAGATCCCGGTCTCAGATTGGGAGAACTGCAAGATCCTACCAAATGCAGGTGAGGGCATGTGTCCGAACACCCGAGGGGGCCACTCAGAGACAGAGAGGAATGGGGGTGTGGCTTGCCCTGTAATCAGGGTGGGGTTCCACCCGAGAAGAGGCCAGTCAAGGTTGAGACGCTGAACCCTGAATACTGGGATAGGATTCAATCATTCCTACCTGACAAGTTATAGAGAATGAAGGTTCACCTTTCTTGAGTTAATCTCCAGATCATAATACCACCACCTGAGCCTGTAGTGGATACTGCACGTAGACACCGGGGGAGTCAGTGGTTTCAGTAAATATGCCAGTCACATATTATCTAATTTGTATCTTTCCATTCATAGGTAATGCAGGACCTGGTCTTCTATCATGCTCCTTTTGGGCCCTCCTGATCTGCTAAAGACACCAGTCTAGATGCCCCATCCATAACCCTCCTCCTCCTTCAGAAGGTGCATTTCTCCGGCTGGCTCCTCGCCACGGAACAGCCACTCCGTTCCCATCCCCCGAGCAATGCCAACACTCTCTCTAAGTCAAGCCCCTCTTGTGCACACGAGAAGTGAATTTATATTTACCTAGGTAAAGAAACTCCCCTTTCCCCCACTGGATGTCACAGTGGGCCCCCTTCTTCAGGTGCCACTCTACCACAGGATGCTCAGTTGTTATTGTCCCTTCTGTCAGTGCTTTGCCTTTCAGCACGTGTGTCCAGACTGCATTTGGCTGAAAAATAATTTAAATGAAGACACTGAATGTAAATAGAATGATTTCTTCTGATTTGTGTTCATGTATTTCTGGGAGTGGGGTTAATTTACTGATTTCCCTTCTCCTACAAACACAATAATTCAACCATTACTCACCTAAGAACATAACATAAGAACGGCCACACTGGGTCAGACCAAATGTCCATCCAGCCCAGTATCCTGTCTACCGACAGTGGCCAGTGCCAGGTGCCCCAGAGAGAATGAACAGAACAGGGAATCATCAACTGATCCATCCCGTCGCTCATTCCCAGCCTATGGCAAATAGAGGCTAGGGACACCATCCCTGTCCATCCTGGCTTACAGACCTCCTCCCAATCCTGAGTCACTCAGTCTCCAATGCTTTCCATTGCTAGTGGGGAAGTCTTTTGGGGGATGGTATAATTCATCTAGATACTTGTGCTTGGTGGGCAGGGCCGGCTCCAGGTTTTGGCCGCCCCAAGCAGCCAAAAAAAAAAGCACAAAAAAAAAGCCGTGATCGCGATTGCGGTCTGTGGCGGCAATTCGGCGGGAGGTCCTTCGCTCCGAGCGGGAGTTAGGGACCATCCGCCGAATTGCCGCCGAATATCTGGACGTGCCGCCGCTCTCCGGAGTGGCCGCCCCAAGCACCTGCTTGCCAGGCTGGTGCCTGGAGCCGGCCCTGTTGGTGGGTGTGACATTGCTCCTCCTCCTCCTGAGGTCCCTTCAAACCTTGATATTCTATGATTCCATGTACCCCATATTCTTCATAGCTGTATGATTATGACATAATTATGCTGCATTTTGTACAAGATATATCTTGTCAGGTGTCTATGAAAAAATATGATTTGCTAAGTATAATTATCTTATTTGTGTGCATGTGTCATGTTTGTATCTGAAGTTATGAATATTGACCATTTATCTGTATTTCAAATGTGGTTACACCTGAGTAACACCCACTAGGCAAAAGGCTTCCAGTCTAGACAGCTGGTTGTGAAGGGCCTATTCAGGGTAATGGGCCATTAGGGAAAACAATAGTCCTTAGGAGAAGCTTATCCCCCACCAAATGAGCTGTCCTGAGAAGGCTCCAGACAGCCGGTAATTACTGGCTGCTATGACTCAGCAAGGACATGTGATCATATCACATAACACTGAACCCCATTTTGATACCTGTATTTTTCCCAGAAATGCCTGGGAACGGTTTTTAGAACGAAGGGTTCATAGAATCATAGAATATCAGGGTTGAGAGAGACCTCAGGAGGTCATCTAGTCCAATCCCCTGCTCAAAGCAGGACCAATCCCCAACTAAATCATCCCAGCCAGGACTTTGTCAAGCCGGGCCTTAAAAACCTCTAAGGAAGGAGATTCCACCACCTCCCTAGGTAACCCATTCCATTGCTTCACCACCCTCCTAGTGAAATAGTGTTTCCTAATATCCAACCTAGACCTCCCCCACTACAACTTGAGACCATTACTCCTTGTTCTGTCATCTGCTACCACTGAGAACAGTCTAGATCCATCCTCTTTGGAACCCCCCCTCAGGTAGTTGAAAGCAGCTATCAAATCCCCCCCTCATTCTTCTCTTCTGCAGACTAAACAATCCCAGTTCCCTCAGCCTCTCCTCATAAGTCATGTGCTCCAGCCCCCTAATCATTTTTGTTGCCCTCCGCTGGACTCTTTCCAATTTGTCCACATCCTTCTTGTAGTGTGGGGCCCAAAACTGGACACAGTACTCCAGATGTGGCCTCATCAATGCTGAACAGAGGGGAATAATCACTTCCCTCGATCTGCTGGCAATGCTCCTACTAATGCAGCCCAATATGCCGTTAGCAGCCCAATATGACATATGGTTCCCGCCATATGTTATTGGGGTGTGACATCATCTAGGGGCCTCACTCCCCACACAAGAGAACACCCGGAAACTTCTGAGAAACAAAGACTGAACGGGGAAGTGCTGGTCCCAAGCTAAAAATATTTCTAGCCTGTGTATGGAAACTTGTTGGACTTGTATCATCAGCCAGGGTGAGAATTTACTAATTCATATCCAAACTTTCTAGTATTTTAGGCTTAATTTGCAGTTTTGTTTATTTGCTAGGTAATCTGCTTTGAGCTGTGTGCTATCACTTATAATCACCTAAAATCTATATATTTTTGGTTTATAAACTTGTTTTTGCTTTATCTAAACCTGTGTGCCTTTAAGTGTCTGTGGAAAATCTCAGCTTGGTTAACAAAATTTGTTGCATATTCCTCTCCACATTGAGGAGAGGTGAACTGAGTAATAAATTCACACTGGTCGGGGTTTTGACCAGGGCAGGACGGTACGGCTCTGGGGTCCTAGGCTGGGAAGCTGGGGGTTACCTTGGCAGTAGCCTCTCTATTGTGGGTTCATGCGGTGGCTGGTCAGCCAGCATGTAACTGCAGGTGGGTGTGCCCCTGCCTGTGTGAATGCTGGTGGGAGTGCAGGACTGGGTGCAGTCTACAGCTTGTCACAGCAGCACCGTGTAAAAGGAAACCCAGACTGGTGAGTCAGAGGGCTCAGCGGTATCCCAGTTCCAGGTGGCACCCCGGGGAGAGCCCGTCACAGTGGAGCCATTCGACTAATGCTTGGTGGGACCACCCTAAGCAATTCTAGGACTGGGCACATTTTTCATGACTACAGTGGCAGATTTGAGTCATTTGGGGTAAAATTTGCAAAAGTCCTGAAGTGACTTAGGAACGTAAATCCCATTGTCAAGAGATTTAGGAGCCTATGGGCCACGATCGTTCAATGAGACGCAGGAGGTGAAGGCCCAGATTATGAAAGGTAATTAGGTGCCTAAAGATGCAGATTGGTGCCTATTTGGATTTACAAAGGAAGCTAAATAGGTGAGGAGTCAGGTGACTAACCTACTGAGGTATTTTTGAAAACATCAGTAGGTGCCTATCTCCACCGTAAGGCGCCAAAATACCTTTGGTTGTCAGGCCCTTCAGGCTGTTTGAAAATGTTACTAAGTGGTTTGCATGAGATTTTAAATTGGGAACGATCTGCTTCTCTGTATCTGTAATGCCCATTTGGGGCTACGGAGGAAGGAAAATAACAGGAGATTGAGAGGAATTTATTTGAGCATTTGTTGTCCTTGCGAATGTTCACATTCTCTTGGTGTCACAATTACATTTCGAATGCCGTGATTATTAGAGTATGGATCTGTCTTTAGCTGACGAAAGCCCAAATTGATGCATAAAGTAAATGTGGACAGGAAGGGGAGGATTCTCACCTGCACTCAGTCCTGTTGTGTGTAGCAAAGCAGAGGGGGATGGGCAGTGGAATGACGTTGATTGGGGCTTCTGACTCTGTGGCCTGTTCCTGGCCATTTCAGTAAGAAATAGGAACGGCCAGACTGGGTCAGACCAACGGCCATCGAGCCCAGTGTCCTGTCTTCTGACAGTGGCCAGTGCCAGGTGCACCAGAGGGAATGAAGGGAAAAGGGCGATTATCGAGTGATTCATCCCCTGTCATCCAGTCCAAGTTTCTGGCAGTCAGAGGCTTAGGGACACCCAGAGCATTTGATTGCATCCCTGCCCATCCTGGCTAATAGCCATTGATGGACCTATCCTCCATGAACTTCTCGAATTCTTTTTTGAACCCAGTTATAGTTTTGGCCATCACAACATCCCCCGGCAATGAGTTCCACAGGTCGGCTGTGCGTTGTGTGAAGAAATACTTCCTTTTGTTTCTTTTAAACCTGCTGCCTGTTAATTTCACCAGGTGACCCCTGGTTCTTGTGTTATGCAAAGGGGTAAATAACACTTCCTTATTTACTTTCTCCACACCCGTCATGATTTAATAGATCTCCATCATAGCCCCCTTGGCATCTATTTTCCTAGCTGCATAGTCGGAGTGCAGCTTGAGGGTAAATGATGCTGATAGGGTATGGCTCCTGGGGTCTGGTGCAGCACTGGAGTACCGGACTCCTCCGCTCGTACTCCTTTCCACTCCCTACAGAGCTCTGCAGAATTTGGTGTCATAGGAGCCTCCTAATCTGACTTGGTCTCCTCAGCCATGGGGGAATCCATGGCTTGGGGAGATTTGGCTGGTTTCTGACCCTTTGGGCCACCAGCTCACGGAATGAGAGAATTTGGCCCTACTATTTCTAGGGTTGAGATCCTCCCAGGAAATCCACCTAAATTAGCCTCCTCGTGGTTCTCCACAGTCAAGAGTCAGTTCCCATTTAATGCACCACTGGCTGGAATTTACAGGCTCAGGGAGTAAGAACATATTCACTGTCACTTTCGCCTTCACGCCTTCACAGTTTATCTGGTCCTTCCACCCAACCCACCAGCGAAGGCTCACCAAGGAACTGGTAACAAGACAATCATTTCTGTAAGAGCGGCCAGGTCCACCCAGAGAACAGAGCATTGGGACTTTCCAGGGGCTCCTGTAGGAGAAAGCACTTACTGCACAGTCTGCCAGTACTGACCCACAACACTACGCCACTGATGCCATGTTCTCACTCCTTTCCAGCCCCAGACAGCCCGTGAGAATGGAAAAAGGCAGACAGCCTGGAGGGTTGAGCACTGGTCACCTGTGATAGCCCCCAGAGCCAATGGTGAGACGAGTAATGCAGGTGTAGTGCAGCTGTATCTAACCCCGCTCAGAGCCGTGTTACCCAAACCCTTTGCCTCAGCCTATGTTCTTGGAAGGAAGCTGCCGAAGAGCTGAAAGACAATGAGGCTGGCGCAATTCTAATCGACGTCAGACGTTGTTATAGCAATCTCTTGTGTCAGTCATCAACCTAGCTACGCACAGCAACACATTAACCAATCCACGCCATGTTTTTAGACCCCCCCCACCCCACAATTCAAGAAAAAAGCCACCTTCCAGCTCTACATATGCATATTCAGCGCGGAAAGTCACTGAGCTCCAAATGGCTAGCGAGGCAGAGGAAGAGCAGCTCCTGCTCCTTACCTGGCAGTAACAGAAAGGGAGGAAAGCAGTGTAAACCCAAGGAGGATCCTCATTCAGCCCAGCTGTAGCTCCACTTATGCAGGAACAGAAGATCCCACTGGCCTCTGCACAGCCTTCTGTGACAAGGGCCCCAACCTTGTTCCTATAAAGCTGGATGAAGAAGCTACCGTTCGAGATCCCTGCATCTAGAAGAATGAGCCAGGGCTGCACTCATGGGCGGCGGGGATAATAGGCCAGGGTGACTCTGCCTCCCCTAGCGTAGCCGCTGCTGTGGGATCCAGGAGGGGATGGGGCAAGGGGTCTCGGGGCTCTGGCTGTGGGGAGGGCAGGGGAGCTCGGGGTTCCAGCCACAGGGGGGAGGGGGTTTCAGGCTGAGAGGGGGCAGGGGGTCTCGGGGATCAGGCACAGGGGGCAGGCAGCTTGGGGCTCGGGCCGGGGGGGGCAGGGGTCTTGGGGCGCTGGATGGGGGGCGGGGTCTTATGGCTCCAGTAATGAAGGGGGACCAGGGGGTCTCGGTGGGGCTCCGGCTGTGGGGGAAAAGGGGGCCTCGGGCTGCAAGGGGTCTCGGGGCTCTGGAGGATTTGGAGATTTCAAAATTTGTTTTTGTTCTGATTTGGAATAAAAATCCCAACATTTTGAAATTCTCCATTAAAAAAAATTTCTGAAAAAAAGTGTTTCACCTTGACTAAAATATTTCATATCAGTTTTGACTTTTTAAAAATCTATATTACAGTATATAATATAATGCAAAATAAAACAATTCAAAACACAAAGACATTTGAAAAGGAAAATTCCCAATGTTAGGTTTTAACATTATTAGAATATTTTCCCCCTTCTTGCTCAAACAAAATGTTGCCAAAATCTGAACAATTTTACAAAGCATTTTGATCTTGATCAAACTGCTTTTTCCAACTTCCATCATCATTTTGTTTTTACCAGCTCTACACTGAAGTCAGTAGAAACTTTGAGTAGCGAGAGAGAGAGAGTAAACCTAAGTCAGGATGTCACAATTCGGCCCATTAGTAGCAAACTGACAAGTATTTTTCTTTTAAAAAAATTCATAAAAATAAAGATAAAAAAAGAGAGAGGGCGAGAGAACAATCTTGCTCTCAGACTATGACCTTGTGCAGTGGAGTTGGAACAATTTCTGATAATGGAGGTGCTGAAAGTGGAAACCATGTATATGAGTTGTTCTGTATATGGGTCTGGCAGCACCCCCAGCACCTATAACCTTGTGAATCAGCTCAGGATTCATCCGTGAGAAAGGGTTTTTTTGCTTAGGTTCTGTAACTTGGTTATAATAACAAGAGTGCTGACACAGCCTAACTAGGGCGGTGTGAATGGCCCCTCTGGGTAAGGATTTGCTATCATCAGGCTGTCAGGTTTATGTAAAAACAGACAAGATAATGATCGCTAACTCAGCTTTTGTCTGACAGAAATCTGTGCCCTGTTTAGAAACAACCCCAAGTACAATAGCTCTATGTGCCAATGAAAAGGGAAACTGTTCTGACACTCACCTTGTTGAGATGGTGACATAATGCTGACAAGTGTGCAGTGCAGCAGCATGGTCTACAGTTCATGAAAAGCAGGATTATGCAGGATTGTGGAAATATGGCAAAATTGTAAGCCAATGTCAACAGTTGCTTGGAGGGCGAATTGGTATAAAGTAAGACGAGAGATGCAATAACCAGACATGCAGGGGCTCCTGCTGGGACAGTGTTATTATTACCTAGCAGTTGTGGGTCTATTTTGCAGACTCCTGCACGGTCACGAGAGTGTGTGCTCGCAGTAACACACATCACAAGCTATCGTTTCTGGAGACCATCACTTTTAATGGAAACAACGGCTTCCACCTGAAATACCGCTGGGCATCGTGCCTGATCTGAAACTAACATCCCTCACCTCTGTTGGCAACTCCTCTTCTCTGGCCAAGAAGGAGAAGCTACAATGTAAACAGATTTTGCGCAATCCACCAAACCAACTGAGGTTTGGTCACCGGCATTGTTAATAATTTTTCAGGGAAAACAAAGTCCTCAACTTCCATGTATAGTCCTAGAATTGTCCTAGTCATTCACTGATTTAATTTACATTGTGCTATAAATACCCCAACTAAGAGATAGCCCCTTCCCTGTACAGCTTACAACCAAAGGGACAGGTTGGGATAGACTTACCCTGCAGAAGGGCACTCTATTCCCATGTGAGGCTTATTCACATTCACTGAGACTTCTTGTGGGGTAAGGTTGTGTTCACCAGGAGTAAAGGGATCAGCCTGTCCTGAATGGACAAGATGGACAAAGAATGGATTATTTAGCCCCATTTTACTGAAGAGAAACCAAGGCACAAAAAAGACTCAGTGTCTTGCTCAGGGTAGCGTAGGGAGTCCGTACCAGAGCTAGACACTGAACCAGTTCATCAGTGTTTTAACCAAAAGAAGGCCCATCCTCTCTGAACAAATCCCCTGCTGATGAGAGGAGTTGAAATGTTTTCAGTCCAAAATGGCCTTTTTTCAAAAAAGTGTTTTTATATGATAAACTGCTAACTTTCGTGCTTCTTTGATTGTTTTCTGCTAAATGGTTGGGACGTTTTTAACGGCGATTTTGTTGGTGAAGTTTTATTGCAAATGCGGTCAGCAGGATTACAGAAACACTTCAATTAGAGCAAACCATGAATTCTCATTACTTGCTCTTGGTTGGTTATTGAAGAGACCATAGGAAGAAAAGAACATTTAGTGTCACCCTCTTTGAGCCAAATTCACAGCCCATTGGCCAGCCTATAGAGCGGACATGTGGGGGCAGGAATCTTCCCCCAGACCCTCAGGAGGCAATTGCAGGCCATCAGCCATGGGTGCTGGAACTAGTGGTGCTGGAGGGGCTGCAGCACCCCCCGGCTTGACGTGGTTTCCATCAGATACAGGGTTTACAGTTTGGTTCAATGGCTCTCAGCACCCCCACTGTACACATTGTTCCAGCAGCGGGAGCATCAGAGCCTCTGCAAGACCTTCCTTCCTGGGGACAGGACAGGGTGACTCATGGAGGTGTGGAGCCCCCCCCCCCTCCTTGCTTGCATACTGCCATGCAGGTGGTTGTGTGCTGTGCCCCTGGTGTGTACTAAAGGTAAAGACTGACCCAGGTGTACAGCACCAGTACAAGGGCAATGCACCACTTCGCTCTCACTTACCCCTTACTTTGAAGGGACTTAAGTCACGCGCAGGGTTGTGTGTACACGTGAACATCACCCCTAGCCCCCAGCCCCCTCTCAATACATAAATTACCAGCAGTGTCCCTTGATGAACACGATCCTGGAGCTACCGGAGTGATAATGAGATCAAGACACACTGAGGCAATGGATGACGTTAGGCAAAACTACACAAGCATCATTCCAGCGATTTGTATTTTATCTCTTGAAGTGAGAAAAGCAGCTGAAAATTCTCATCACCAGGGGAAGAACAGCAAGCAGAGCGTTATTCCAGTACTCTCGGCTACACTAAATGCGCTCCGTCCACTCAGTACGCCCGCGCCTCCGAGATCTGGGTAACAAGTTTCAAACTGTATCCTCATAGTGTAGGAGATGTAAAATGGCTGTTAAAGTGATTTGATTGAATTGCGACAATAGCCAGGCTTAAATAAGACCTTGGCAGGTGTTTTCCAGCCTCGCTTCCAAATGCGTGGAGCAGGATGTAAAAAAAAGGAATTCAGCAGCCTGGCGCTGTGATTTCTCAGTCACGATAGGCTTCATACATTGCTTCTACCACTGAGGGGGACAGTTGTCCTGTTGCAGATGGGTTGAGGTAAGTGACACTAAATGAACCTGCATTCCTGCTTCTGGGTCTTACTGTGCTTGGTCAATCGATCATTAAGGGATGATTTCCTCTTGGGAGGAAAGGGAAATCTAACAGGAGAAACTGCAACACTTTGATTAAAAAACTAGATTGATTTTCTTGCAATGTGGCACATCTTACATGGATTCAAAGGTGACTGATAGGTCTCCCAATGTCAGTGTAAATGGGGAATTGCCATCA
Source organism: Terrapene triunguis (assembly GCF_002925995.2). Taxonomy (NCBI): domain Eukaryota; kingdom Metazoa; phylum Chordata; order Testudines; family Emydidae; genus Terrapene; species Terrapene triunguis. Next base: position 2,299,110 of record NW_020664588.1, read on the forward strand.
AACAGGTGTGTTTCTAGTGGAGCTCCAAAATAATGGAGTCTTGGGCCTATGCTAGTTAACATTCTTATCAATGACTTGGAGGAGAATATAAAATCGTCAGTTTGCAGATGACAAGAAAATTGGGGGAGTGGTAAGAACATAAGAACGGCCATACTGGGTCAGACCAATGGTCCATCTAGCCCAGTATCTTGTCTCTGACAGTGGCCAATGCCAGATGCTATGGAGGGAATGAACAGAACAGGGCAATTATTGAGTGATCTGTCCCTTGTCGTTCAGTCCGAGCTTCTGGCAGTCAGAGGTTTAGGGACACCCAGAGTATGGAGTTTTTTCTTGACCATCTTGGCTAATAGCCGTTGACGGATCTATCCTCCATGGACTTGTTTAAATCTTTTTTAAACCCAGTTATGCTTTTGGCCTTCACAACATCCCCTGGCAATGAGTTCCACAGGTTGACTGTGTTGTGTGAAGAAGTCCTTCTTTATGTTTATTTTAAACCTGCTATTAATTTCATTGGGTGACCCCTGGATCGTGTGTTATGCGAAGGAGTAAATAACACATCCTAATTCACTTTCTCCACATCATTCATGAGTTTATAGACCTCTATCATATCCCGCCTTAGTCATCTCTTTTCTAAGATGAACAGCCCCATTTTTTTAAATCTCTCCTCATATGAATTGAGAAATGCCCTTCTCCATACTTTTTTCCAATTCTAACATATCATTGCTGAGAGGGAGCAATCAGAACTGCACACAGTATTCAAGATGTCAGCATACCCTGGATTTCCATCGTGGCACTATGAGATGTTCTGTCTTATTGTCTATCACTTTCCTAGTGATCCCTAACATTCTGTTAGTGTCTTTTTTTTATTATTATCACTGCCGCTGCACATTGAGTGGATGTTTTCAGAGAACTATCCACGACGACTCCAAGATCTCTTTTGTGAGTGGTAACAGCTCATTTAAACCCCATCATTTTATATGTATAGTTGGGATGATGTTTTCCAATGTCCATTATTTTACATTTATTAAAATTGAATTTCATCTGCCATTTTTTTTGCCAGTCACCCAGTTTTATGACACCCCTTTGGAACTCTTTGCAGTCAGCCTTAGATTTAATTTTCTTGAGTAATTTTCTATCATCTGAAAACTTTACCACTTCACCGATGGCCCTCAAGGAAAATGTATTGGAGAGGGAAATAAGCTTTTTTTCAGTAAGGCCAATAATCGATAACACTGAGCATAAGATTACACTATGTGCTAGGGATGACCTACTGTTTGCTGCCAGTCCAGTAATTTCACTTCCAAATATTTTGAAAATACTTAAGCAATCTGGTTCCATATCTGGCTTCAAAAGCATCTTTGAGAAGAAGTAGACACATTATCTGCTTCTGTCCCCCAGGTTTTCTTAGAAATATACCCTAAGTGATAGTTTTGATTTTAAGTAGCTTTCTGGTGCCAATAGGTATATAGGAGCTAAAGGATCAGAGACACTAGCAGACGTGTTTTCTTTGAACTATGAGGCATGATGTGCTCCTTCTGGAAGCTAATTTCAGGAGACGTGGGTAATTGGAAGACATTGGCTTTTGTGGATACCCAGAATAAGTGTTAATAAAATGGCTATTCTAAGAAGATTTGTTATTTATATCAATTTTTGCCTGTACTAATTCCATGTGCTCCTACTGAACATTACCTTTAAGATTGCATGGAAGGATTCAGCTCAACCTTACCTAGATTGGAGGAGAGGAGACAAAGGGACAAAAGTGGAGGTCCCCCGAATGGCTGGCTGATCTCCATAGGTTTGGGGTGGGGGCAGGGCATTTGGGTCAGCCTGCTTGGCTGCCCAGTCCACAGAGCAGTCGTTAAAGCAGCATTAGGGTACATTTGGTCTCCTCCTACTACTCTATGTGGTTTCCCAGCCAGCTGACCCTTCAGTCAAGGTGAATGTGTAGTGGGTGGGGGAGAGTCAGGTGCTGCTGGTTCTCCCATTGGGAATGCAAACCCAGCTCATTTGAGAGCAGAGAAGGACTTCTGATGTGTTTGTGCGGGGCACAGCTGGGCCTGAAGGTCGTTACAGTGTCCCAGGCTGATACCCCAGGGTGGGAGGAGACCTGGGATGGTTATGGGGAGAGATTAGGGCAGGTTCCATCTCCAGACGGAATTACCCCAAAGACCTCCCCTCAGGCATCAGATGGTCTTAGTCAAAGCAACAGCCAATCTAGGCAGAGAATGCTGTGCATGTCTCCCTCATGCCAACTCCCTTTCCTCTGGTCGCTGTGCTGAACGCAGCTCAGCCAGACCCAACTACGGGAGCCACTTACATCCGCTTGAGAGCTTAACCTAGGCTGGCTCAGCAAAACAATCCCCTTCTAGACACTCCAAAACGAGAGCAGAAAATGGTTATTCTGAGTGTAATCAAGGGTTTGAATCACGGAGACTTGATTGGCTAGGAGGAGTCACGCGCTGTGAGATCTGCAGAATTTCAAAAGTCCCTGGCAACAGACTGATCTAATATTAACCTTTTTGCTGTGGTTAATTGGCTATTTCCTTGCTTGAGTTCAGACCCATCATTGATCATTATTTATCCTTGAATGTGTGGAGAAGCTAGAGCAGTGCTGGGCAACCTGTGGCCCATCAGGGTAATCCGCTGGCCGGCCGCGAGACAGTTTGTTTACATTCATCGTCCGCAGGCACGGCTGTCCGCAGCTCCCAGTGGCTGCGGTTTGCCGTTCCCGGCCAATGGGAGCTGCTGCCCATTGCAGATGGTCAATGTAAACAAACTGTCTCGCAGGCCGCATGCGGCCCACCGCCTCTAAGAGTTTATGCAGCCCCAAAAATGGCAAGAAATGTAAATGCAAGAAAACTAAGCTGTTCATAAGCGCTCTGCAAACAGAACAAGAAGCTAAATTAATCAAATCAATGATGAATTTGAGTTCTTCAAATTGACACAAATGTAGCTGCGAATTCCATGATTCAATGTTATTTCATACGGCAAGAACTGGTGCAAGAAAACCCCCATGTGTTCAATAAAGTCTGGTTCAACTGTATTGCATTAAATTACAGAACCCAAGCAATTTGATATGGAAATGACCTGCTAGGACATCCTTCCCAGATTTCTGCAAATGCAGGATTATTCCCTACAGTTTAGTCTCATGTGCTGTGTCCAGTTCAGTTAGAAATGTTTCACACAGAGGCGACTCCAGCCATTTCCATTGGAATACTACTGCATGGTTTAATAAAATTCTCTGTTCGAAAGCTATGAAGACTATTCCCCTGGGATTTACACACGTACACTACCGTTGCAGTGTAAGAGAGACACTTCTTCCCCTAGGCTACACTCTTTTTCTTCCTTATTGCTTTCCAGAAATAACTTCATTAAAACAGTTCCCAATATTAAGAGACATACAGCAAGCAAAGTACTCAATTAAACATTAAAGTTCCAAGAATGATACATTACAAAAAGTTCATCTCCATTGATCTATGCTTTGTTGGAATAAATTCTTGAAGCATAAGCATTAGAAAATATGATATGTCAGTTGTGGTTAAGACATTAATTGAACGAGAAGTTTACAAACCATTTATGCTTTTTTGAGACCCATCACCTGCCCCCGAAAGCTTACGGAGTAGATTGACTTACAAAGCAGTCCTACACCTTACTCATTAGCGAGGAACATAATTTGAGAGTGCACATAAACCTCAACTTTTGGACAGCAGCATCTGTTACATATTGCAAACTGAACAACCACTGCAATTATGTAACAAAAAGACTGACTTTAAAATTGGCGGTGTCACTTATTCTAATTCTATCACAGCTCTGCTTGGAAGGACAATAATTACATATGCTGAGAACAGGTAAATGTGTTGGTAATGTTAAGTTTTTGCTGTTATAAGAATTGAAGATGTCTGATTTGTTTAAGGTACACAGAGAAGACTTCAGAAAAAATATATAAAAAAAAACATGAATATAATTTCACCACCTTACCTCCAGAATCATAGAAGTGGAAGGGTCCTTGAGAGGTCACCTAGTCCAGTCCCCAGAATGATGTCCACTCAAGGCAGGACTAAGTATTATCTAGACCGGGGTTGGCAACGTTTGGCATGCGGCTCACCAGGGTAAGCACCCTAGCGGGCCGGGCCAGTTTATTTACCTGCTGACGCGGCAGGTTCGGCCGATCGCGGCCCCCACTGGCCGCAGTTCGCCGTCCCGGGCCAATGGGGGTGGCGGGAAGCCGTGGCCAGCACATCCCTTGCCTGCGCCGCTTCCCGCCGCCCCCATTGGCCCAGGACGGCAAACCGCGGCCTCGATCGGCCAAACCTGCCGCGTCAGCAGGTAAATAAACTGGCCCGGCCTGCTAGGGTGCTTACCCTGGCGAGCCGCGTGCCGAACGTTGCCGACCCCTGATCTAGACCATCCCTGACAGGTGTTTGTCTAACCTGCTCTTAAAAAATCCCCAACGATGGAGATTCCACAACCTCCCTAGGCAGTTTATTCCAGTGCTTAACCACCCTGACAGGAAGTTTTTCCTAATGTCCAACCTAAACTGCCCTTGCTGCAGTTTAAGCCCATTGCTTCTTGTCCTATCCTCAGAGGGTAAAGAAAATATTTGTTCTCCCTACTCCTTGTAACTAATTTTTATGTAGTTGAAAACTGTTATCATGTCCCCCCACATCCCCCATATCTCTTCTCCAGACTGAATAAACCCAATGATTTCAATCTTCCCTGATAGGTCATGTCTAGGTCTAGACCACTAATCATTTTTGTTGCTCTTCTGTGGACTTTCTCCAATTTGTCCACATCTTTCCTGAAGTGGGGCACCTAGAACTGGACACAATATTCCAGTTGAGGCCTAATCAGCACAGAGTAGAGCAGAAGAATTACTAATTGTGTCTTCGCTTACAACACTCCTGCTAATACATCCCAGAATGATGTTTGCTTTTTTTTTTTTTCCCCTCTCAAGTGTTACATTGTTGACTCATATTTAGCTTGTGGTCCACTATGACCCCTAGATCCCTTTCCGCAGTACTCCTTCCTAGGCAGTCATTTCCCATTTTGTATGTGTGAAACTGATTGTTCCTTCCTAAGTGCAGTACTTTGCATTTGTCCTTATTGAATTTCAGCCTATTTACTTCAGACCATTTCTCCCGTTTGTCCAGATCATTTTGAATTTTAATCTTATCCTCCAAAGCACTTTCAGCCCCTCCCAGCTTGATATAGTCTGCAAACATTATAAGTGTACTCTGTTCCATTATCTAAATCATTGATGAAGTTACTGAACGGAACCAGACCCAAAACCGATCCCTGCAGGACCCCACCCGTTATACCCTTCCAGCTTGACTGTGAACAACTGATAACTACTCTCCGGGAACGGTTTTCCTACCAGTTATGCACCCACCTTATAATCGCTCCATCTAGCCTGTATTTCCCTGGTTCGTTTATAAGGTGGTCATGCAATCCTGCAATCTTTATTCAGACAACTATTCGGTTTGGGCCTGATTCTCTGTCCCCTTTATCTTATGCAGCCATTACACTGTGCAAAACACAGCACGTGTAAAATCCTTCCAAATCAGAACGGATAGCATTGTAGATTCATTTACTTCTGTGGGAGCCTGTGTCACACTCATCTGACCTTCATGGAGTCCTGACTAGGGCTGGGCAGGAAACGGTTTGGGAGGGTCCCACAAATATTTTCAAATTTCAATTCCCCCCCCCCCCCCATCTCAAATCAGGACAAAATGTCAAAGGCTTGAAGAGACTCATGACCTGAAAAAGTTTTCACTAAGGGTTAATTTAAATGTTGCATTTCAATTTTGGATTTTTTCCCCTTTTTTCTTCCCTCTGATTAGCTTAAATTTCTAAACAAACAAGTTACAATTGAACCAGAAAACTGGATTTTTTTTTTTGTTTAAAAAAATATCAAAATGAAACATTTTAACAATTCTGAAACTCTTTTCTCGACATTTTTTCACATCAGGAAATTGATCAAATCTGACCCTGTTTCACAAACGGTTTTGCTTTCCATAAATCACCATTTTCCGATGAAAAATGATGAGTTCAAAAACTCCCAACTTGCTCTAGCCATGATCTGCGATGGCTGGATTTAGTCCTAGAATCTTGAGATTCTGCCCCCTGGAATGTCAACTGGAAATTTGCCATTCATTTCAATAAGGCCAAGATATCACCCGGGGAGTTTCTGCCTGAAAAAGGGACAGCAGAACTGGGCCCACCTGAAGTTGCACTTCTGAGAGCTACTGAAAGCGAGTAAAAAAATAAACAGGAACAGGATTTTTCCAGAGTCCACTTACATTATGGGGGGAAAGCAGGGGAGGCAACCTCTGAGCCACTATCTCTGAAAACTTGTGAAGAACACTAGCGAACAAAGGAGCTAGAAAACAGGAGCGACAAACAGACACGTTGGGCAAGCGAGTTCTCCAGGCGAAGGAGGAGAGATTGCACAATCCTTGGGGGTGAGTTTGTCTCTTAGATTCTTTGCTGTGCCATTGCTTGCTTGAAGTTTACAGTCTGGTCTGTTGTGAGGGCTGAGCCAGGTGGCCTGCTAGGCGAGGCGAAGCTGACCCAGGGCTCTAGCCTGCTATCCTTTGATCCCTAACCTCTTTAGACAAGGGGGTGGGGCTAACTCAGGGAGAACCGAGGATTTAAAAGCCAGCTCCAGAGTGCCAGAGGAGCCAGCCAGCAGGGGTGTTTGGGAGGGCATTGAGAGAGGCATCACTTCCAGGTCCAGCTCTCAAGCAGAGCTAGCCCCGCAACAGAGTGAGCAATCAAGGTAGGGAGAGTTTGGCAGCAGTGAGAATTCAGCGGCAGGAGGTGGCCAAGGGAGGATAACCTGATGACTGGAAGAACACCAGAAAATCCCCTAGAAAAGAACTACAGAAGGGAGGAAACAACAACAAAACCTAGACACCTAAAGAACATTCTCCAAACTTAAGGCAAAAAACAAACAAAACCCTGCAAAAGTAAAAACAAGGCAGGCAGAAGTGCAGCTGCAGAGCAGGGCTCTCCAGTTCATTGCACAAAATGCAGCATGTGTTGTTTCGTGCCACGTGGGCAGGTGGCGTACGTGTGTGCGTTCACTGCAAACAACTCACCGCCCTCAGAGACAGAGCGTGGGCTCCTACGACCACAGGGGCTGCATTGGAGGAGCTATGGGAGACAGTGAAGTACATAGACAAGACTTTCTGGGCACAGTAGATCCATCCCACTCCCAGTCTGACTGCCTCTGTGCTGCTGAGGAGGATGAAAGTCATCGGGAAGGAGAACATCAAGTTGGAATGGAGGGAAACGATCATATAATTGGGCTCCTCCTTCCAGATGATGTCATGGTATCCTCTCATACTGAGGATACCTCTCCAGGGGAGGGGACCTATGTCATTAGGAAGAGACAGGTAATAGTAATGAGGGATTCTATTATTAGAAATATAGATAGTTGGGTTTGTAAGGACTAGGAGAACTGCATGGAGAATTCCCTGCTGGGTGCAAAGGTTGCAGACATCTCAAGACATCTAGGTAGACGTATGTGCAATGCTGGGGAGGAGCCGGTGATCATGATACATGTCGGTACCAGTGACATAGGGAAAGGTAGGAGAGAGGTCCTAGAAGCCAAATTTAGGCTGCTAGGTAAGAGATTGAAATCCAGGTCCTCCATGGTAGCAGTCTCTGAAATGCTTCCAGTTCCACGCGCAGGGCCAGTTAGACGGGCAGAACTGCAGGATCTCAATGCGTGGATGAGATGATGGTGATGGGAGGAAGGATTTAGGTTTACTAGGAACTGGGGGATGTTTTGGAAAAGAAAGAGCCTATACAGGAAGGATGGGCTCCGCCAAAACAAAACTGGAACCAGATTGCTGGCATGTAAAATTAAAAAGGTCACAGAGGAGTTTTTAACAAAGGGTTGGGGGAAAGCCGACAGGTGTGAAGGAGAACACAGTTCAGACAGAGACGTTGCTTAATGGAGGATTTATTAAGGGAATATTCTATATCCTAGTAAATAATTTAGGATAGAAATTGATAAAGTACGTGTAGGAACTGATGAGAAACAGTCAAATGAAAAAGAGTCCCATTCAATTACATCACATAATGGCCGACAGCTAAAAAGTGACAAATGTCATAAGTGTTTCTGTTTAACTGCTAGAAGTTTAAATACTAAGATGGGCAAACTCTGGACCTGGAAGTGATTAAATGAGGATATTGATATAAGGGGCATCACAGAAACTTGGTGGAACAACGATAATCAATGGGACATGGTAATACTAGAGTACAAAATATACAGGAATGACAGTCGATCATGCTGGTGGGAGAGTGGCACTATATGCGAAAGATAGACTCAAATATAGGAAAAATCTTAAATTACTCAAACTGCACCACAGAATCTCTATAGATAGAAATGCCATGCTTGAATAATAAGATTAGAGCATTAGGAATATACTTCCAGCCTCCTGTCCAGGATGGTGACGGTGACTGTGAAATGCTGAGGGAAATTAGAGAGGCTACAAAAAAGATAACTTAGTAATAATGGGGGATTTCAACTATCCCATATTGACTGGGAGGGAACATGACCCCCCAGGACAAGATGCAAAGATAAAATTTCTAGCCACTATTACTGCTTCTTGGAGCAGCTAGTCCTGGAACCCACAAGGGGGAAAGGCAAATCTTGATTTAGTCCTAAGCAGAGCACGGGGCCTGGTCCAAGAGGTGAACTTAGCTAAACCAGTTGTTAATAGTGACCATAATGTATATTAGCTGCATGGAAACTATGTACAAACACAATAATAGCGGCTCACACTAACTGTATACCCCAAAAAGCAGTAAGAGGACCGTGCTACCATGGTTAAACAGTAGAATAAAAGTGGCTATTAAAGGCAAAAAGGAACCCCTAAAAATAGAAGTCAAATCCTATTGAGGAAAATAGAAAGGAGCATAACATCTGCACGTCAGGTGTAAACGTAGAATTAGGCAGACCAAAAAATAATAATAATAGAAGAGCAACTAGCAAAAAGGAACAAAAACGAAAAGCATTTTTTTTTAAATACATCAGAAGCAGGAAGCTGCCAAACAATCAAAGGTGCCACTGGACAATCGAGGTGATGAAGGAGCACTCAAGGAAGACAAGGCCAGTGGGGAGAAACTAAATCAATTCAAAGGAAATCATGCCTCACCAATCAATTAGGATTCTCTGCGGCTGTCAACAAACATGTGGTCAAGGGTGATCTAGTGTACATCGTGTACTTGGATATTCAAAAAGCCTTTAACAATATCCCACACCAAAGGTTCTTAAGCAAAGTCATGAGATAAGAGGGCAAGTCCTGTCATGGTTCAGTAATTGGCTAAAAGTTCGGAAGCAAAGGGTACGAACAAATGGTCAGTTCCCAGAACGGGAAATAGCAGGGTCCATGGGGCAACACAATGGCAGACAAAATTCACTGTTGATAAATGCAAACTAATGCACATTGTATAGCTGGGATTATGTTTCCCAATCAAAATGACAGTCAGGAGCTCTGTTTTTAGCTCTCTTTTCCTTAAAGTGCAATTCTAGTCTCAGTATGGACTGTAAAATGGCATCATGGGACTCCACATTGACTGTCTCAATAGACTCCAGATCAAATGTTCTTAGTTTATAAGTGAAAAGATTCTTTTTTCCTTCTAACTGTCAGCCCTTCAACCTCAGTTTCAGACCTGAGAGTCAAGCTGGGTTCTTTTCTTCTCATGCATCATCACCTATAATAAAACTTCTGCAGGTCAATGTAGGCTTTTTGTTATCTGTCTGACCACGCTGTCTTCATAGGTCCTCAGTGACACACGGTGCCCAAACCCTTCAGTGGGGAAATCAGCATCGCTCCGCTGAAGTCAACGGAAGTACACTCACTTAGACTAGCTGAGACCTGCCCACTCTTACATCCAGGCCAATTCACTGAAGGTAACTGATTGAAGGGTTAGACCCCAAATGGAAAAGAACCCAGCCCATTCCCTCTTTGGTAGGTCTGCTCTGCTGTGCTAAGAGCAGGAAAATGCCATGAAAAGTCGTTGCTTGTAAGCAGATCTGACTCTGAATACACACAGGGATTGGACCTGTGGAGTAAGGAGATTCCATTCCTACCTCGTCCCTTTTCAGTGCACAGCAACACACACTAATCGCTTTGTAATAGGAATGTGAATAATAGCAATATGACTCTGAGATTACACAATGCGAGGGTGAGTGCTAATAAAATTTACTCCCGTTTGTTCTTTCACTAAATGCAATTGCAACCGAGCATGCCCTGTTAAATAAACAGAAAGGCTTCTGGCCATGAGTTCTAGCTAGGAGCTTCCTGAAAAGTAGAGAAAATCTTTGGAAATACACAGGCCAAAGCTCTCTGAGTCATGCAAAGAAATTATCCATGTCTATCTCTCCAAATTTTGTGCTAGAATGATTGATGTTGTATTGCTGTGTTTCATGTGAACAGAGAAAACGAATAAAGCCCCAGATAAAACTTGTATTCATATATTTGTAAGAAATGCTGGGATAAGATTAATGTTTGCATACATCAGAATTAAAATGATATCAGTCCTGACATCCCTAACTAGCATAAAGCTTGGCTAGTGAAAACCCTGCAAATTACCCAGAGGTATTTGGAAAATGATCCTGTAATTACCTACTATAAATTCAGACCGTGTATTCTGCTAGTTGGCATCTAATTTATTTTTTTAAACAATAAATGGTCAAAAAGAACCCACTGTGAAAGATAATTCTACTGTGTGCTTACAAACACCTGAAATCAGTTCATTAAATAAACCCTTTGTGTAATGAGATTGTAAAACTACTCTTTGACATAAGGTAATTTTATTATCCCATGGTGCTGAATCCTGTGACACAGACAACGAGCGGGAGCACATGTTGTACGTCATTATAGCAGGACATTGTTTCTCATCAGATGTGAATGGAGGTTGTGAAGTGTAAAATAATTCCTTTTTATTAGGAGTCAAGAATACGTAGCTGGAATTATTCTGTTGTCTCTAATGACTATCCTATTCCCCAGATTATTGGTAGATGCCTAAACTCTTTGTAAGATGTTCTTTACTGTAATTGCATCTACAGATATTTGGCTTTATTGGATCTCTTACCAAGAGAGTTCAGTGAGCAATCCCTAATTAAACAGGGCTAGCTTCAATCCTACTTTAAAATCCTATTGACTCCAATGGGAGATTTGCTGAGTAAAGACAAGATGAGGTTCATAGAAGGGAGCTATAGGAAACAGGCTCAAATTATTTCTTGTATACAGTAGCACCTAGCGGTGCTTTGTTTTATCAGCTGGGGAATCATGCCATGTTGAATTTATTACTTTCCTTGATAAATCATGGGAGGCGAATCATCTGTCATGAGGATGAACATTTTAATCAGCAGTCTAAGGCATAAGAGAAAAGGTAAAAGAAGGGAGGAATAAAAAAGAGGAAGAGAGGTGTATGGCAATAGATACCCTGATCAATCCTCAAAGGATGTGTGCTAGACACACGTTCTACATATTGACCAGTATCATACTCCTACACTGACCATGATCCCAGTTCTGCACTGAACGCCACGTGGACAGACCTCTGTGGCCATGCGGAATTAACTGCAGGAGTAGACACAATATTTCTGCAAAGGAAAAGCTTGGGTTAATGCAGGATAATGACTGTCTAGAACTAAGGAATCCTAGAACACTGGGAATGTTATTTCTTTATAGAAGGAATCCGCGGCAAAGTCTAGTCACATACCCAAGGCCTGGCTTCTAAAACCACTGCCCTGCAACTGCAGACACTGACCATTTGCCATTCTCCACACTCACGCTAGGACACTCTATTGAACCCTTTACACCAATATTCCACATGAGGATGGACTACAAGCTGTCAGGAACAGTATCCCTGATGAGGCCACAGCACGCCTGGTGGCTGAGCTTTGTGACTTTCACTCTATGCATCTGAAGAAGTGAGGTTTTTACCCACGAAAGCTTATGCCCGAATAAATCTGTTAGTCTTTAAGGTGCCACCAGACTCCTTGTTGTTTTTGTAGATACAGACTAACACGGCCACCCCTGATATTGAACCCTGTCAGTTTTATATTTGCCTGAGGAGAACAGCAGCAGCTGAGAGGGAATGAACAGGCTTTGAAAACCAGGCCAGGTGACCTGGACAGCCTGCTGGCTTTTCAGAGCTATTCCCAGGCCAGGAAGGAATAAAAACTGTGATGAAGAAAACTGATAACTATCAAATAACTCACGTGTGTCCCGCAGTGGCCTTGTAATTCAAATCAAATACATGAGGCAGGTGGCTGGCTAGCGTATATAATTCAGTCTCCCAGATTTTTTCCTCCCTTCCTAACAAATAAGAAAGAATTTAAGAGACATTTTTCACACGAGCTTTCTCCAGATTAGCTCAACATTTGTTTGTTTCTGGCTTCCAAAAAGTCAGAGTGTGGGATTCATTTCCCAAAGCACCTAAGGCCTGGTGGAAATTAGGTCGGGCAGGGGCCACCCCCCTGAGCAACACAGTTAAACCGGCCTACCCTCCCCCACCCCTGGTCCCGCTGTAGACAGAGCTAGGTCAATGCGAGAATTCTCCTGTCAACCTCGCCACCATCTCTCAGGGAGGTGGAGTTCCCACCCAGCAAATGGGAGAAGCCCTCCATCGGCAGAGGTAGTGTCTTCACTGAAGCACTACAGCTGTACCCCCGCAGCATTTTAAGTGGAGACAAGCCCTAAGTGATTTAGGAGCACAAGTCCCATTGAAAGTCAGTTTATCTTTTTTTTTTTTTTAATACCCTCTAGATTTCCCCCTCTCCACCCCCCGCCCCGTTCTTTCTAAAATAATGGGATTTTCTAGTCTCTTCTATTCCTAGTAGAGGAATGAACAAGCCACTTCACCTTGAATGTTCCTTGAAATATGGGCTAACTCCTTATGCTAAACAGTCTGTTCCGCCTTGCATTCAGCTGTGACACTCTGTATGTCTACACTGCGATTAAAAACCCATGGCTGGCCTGTGTCAGCTCTTCTCGGGCTATGGCACTTTGTAGGGTAGATGTTTGGGCTCCAGCCCAAGCCTGAACATCTACACCCCGACTACACAGCCCTGAAGTCTGAGCCCTGCCAGCTCACATCAGCTGACACGGGCCAGCCCGGGGTGTTTAATTGCAGGGTAGACATACCTGAGCACATTTCCCAGCCCCGAAGAAGAGCTCTGTTTAAGCTTGAAAGCTTGTTTCTCTCACCAACAGAAGTTGGTTCAATAAAAAGTATCACCTCCCCCATCATGCGTCTCTAATATCCTGGGACTGACATAGCTAGAGCAGCACTGCAGACAGCTCCCTCGGTGTCAGTGTCTGTCTTCATGTTACAGGCAATTTTTCCTATTTCTTTTCCATCAAGCTCTGTTCATTCACACCTTTTCCATTGCCATGGAAACCTGGAATTGGGAAACAAATTAATTAAAGTTCTGAAATCCAGCCAAATTTTGCTCAGAGCAAATTTGCCTCACATAAACTCATGCAAAGGGGACGGGAATGTCAGGGAAAGCTCTGGACACCAGTGCCACAGCAAGTAAAATAAGCGGGATCTCCTCTCTCATACCTATGTATTTGTCCAAACAATCTCGGCACACTTTGAAATGTTGCTACCGTTGTTCACTTGCTAATCAAGACTTGTGGAAATCAATGGAGCCCTCTTCCCTCCTCTCACACGTCCCTGCTCTAATTAATACAATCCCTCTTTTTTCTCCCTTTTCCCTGAACGACAGGTAGTGCTCACGCTTCTTCTTCTTCCTATAGAAAGATCTTCGCTATCCCATGCAGACGCAATGCAGCCTTGGTTACCAAGGCAACCAGCTGTGTAAGATGGGAAGAAGCCATGTTTGTTCATCTTTTTCACACTCAGGCTCCTGAAGTGACATGGTAAAACGGCCTCTCCCCAAACCACCCATTTAGTCACAAATAGCCTATAAAATCTTATCATGAAGGGCCGAATGGGAGCCATTTACGCTCCTTCTCCAAAATGTTTTGGATCTGAAATACGAATACTGATCTCTGGCTGACGGGCCTCAGGTAATTCTGCCTTAACAGTCCAAACTATTGCAAATGATCAGCCCCCTCAAGAGTGCTTGCTGGTGCTGGCGAAGCCGAGTGCCCTCCCAGAATGGCTGTGAGCAGCCACAGACATAATGCCCTCTCCCACACGAATTAACCCTTCCCGCGGCTGCAGAGAGGCATAGATTGGTAGAGGAGAAGGGTGCCGGGAAAGGCCAACCCAGAATGGAGAGCAGAGCTGCATTTAGTTTCATTTGTCTGACAGCCCGCATAGCACAGGCCCAGCAATGTCAGCATCAAGCACAATAGCTTGTATTTAGGAAGGAGAACAATACAAAGGGAAAGGAGGGATAAACTAATGAACAGCTCAGCCCAGAGTATCTCTGCTACTGAGCCAAAACCACTCTAGGGATCAGGATACCATGTGAGGCGCTGAGAACAGCAGTCATTCAGGAACATCCTGTGGGCAAGAGGGGTTTGGCCCTTGCAGAACTGACTTAGGTTTTGGCCTATGCACTCACTTGACTGCCAACGGTTTCTTTTGGATGCTCTGACTTATTTCAAGCCCGGTTGGATCAAGTTTACTAAAACTTCTACCTTTTATTTCCCCAGGACTCTTATGAATCTGCCCCCGTGCATTTTATTCCCCATGTAGGTAACATAAATTGTGCATTTAAGCTTGTGACTGTTGTTTGGGTTGGAAAGCCCTGAGGGTTTGTGGCAGAGTGAAACACATTGCTTTGGAATTAGTCCTGCAATGTTTTCGGTTTATGGTTTATGTAAACATGTGGCTTTAGTCAATGCAAGAGAACAAGGGCTTTAAGATAGCTATGAGACCACTATAAATACTTTATAAGAACAGAAATGCAGAAGGAAGTAAGCCTTGAAATGCTTAGGAAGACCTTGAGGTTTGTTAGTATCTTTTCCTGACTTGTCCTGCGAAGAGCCATTTCATCCATTGCACAGTGGGCAGGCAACAAATTCTTTGCCTTAGTCTCAGGCCAGGAATTTTACTGACAGAGGGAAAAATGCTGAATCTCATTTTGCAATTTCTTGCTGTAGGGAGGTCGAAGACTCACCGGTGCAGCACCTCCTGCTGGTCATCTGGGAAATTAGCTCTTTTGTAGCCTCAGAGCGCCCTCTGCTGGCTGGTGCCTTGCCTGCCTCAGGCCCTGTGTCCCTCCTGGACCCCGGTGCCCCTTTACCTCAGGGTTCTGCCCCAGCAGTACCCCCACACTCTGGGTCTCCCCTCCCAGGGGAACCCCCAATCTCCACCTTGCCTCAGTGGCTACTGCCAGTCATTATCTAGCTCCCACTCACTGGAGCAAACTGCAGTCTGTCTGTCATGGCCACTCATCATTGGCAATGGGGTTGAACCAGCTGCCTTTGCCTATTCCCAGGCTATCCAAGTACCTACCTTGGGCTTTAACCAGGCCTCAGCCTGGGGGGTTGCTAGACTGGAGCTCCTCAGTGCCTCTTGCCTTCCCCCAGCACGGCTCAGCCTCAGGTACCCTGCTCCCAGGCAGCCAAGTCCTTCTCCCTCCAAGGCTGAAGTGAGACTCCTCCAGCTCCTGGCCCTCCCGCCCCCTTATCAGGGCCAGCTGGGCCCTGACAGAGCTGGCCACACCTGTGGTCAGCTGCCCTCACTGCTTTTATCCCAGCCGCAGCCCTTTTAACCCCTGTTCTGCTGGAGTGGGGCAGTTGCCCCACTAAGCTCGATCCTGAGCCCTCAGAGCTCCTACTGAAGTCAGTGGCAATTAAGAGCAATCAGCACTTTGACTAGTTACTTTTTCTATATTAGTGTTTGACCTTTCAAAGAATCACAGAATTATTGAAATGCCAGAGAAATCAAGTCCAGCCCCTTGGGCTGGTGCAGGACCAAGTAAACCTAGACCATCCTTGACAGGTGTTTGTCCAACCTGCTCTTAAAACGGCCAAAGATGAGGATTCCACCACCTCCCTTGGAGCCTGTTCCAGTTCTTAGCTACTCTTAGAGTTAGAAAGATTTCCAGTCCCTCTCAGTCTTAAACATGCCCAGTTATTTACCTTTCTCACATTGTGGTGTTATTGCTACTGATGAATCATAAAATAACAGGGTTGGAAGGGACCTCGGGTGGTATCTAGTCCAACCCCCTCCTCAAAGCAGGACCAATCCCCAGACAGATTTTTGCCCCAGATCCCTAAATGGCCCCCTCAAGGATTGAACTCACAACCCTGGATTTACCAGGTGAATGCTCAAACCACTGAGCTATCCCTCCCCCCACCACTCAGCTTTTCTCAACTTTTTGTCCTTTTTGTTGCTCTCCTTGGGACTCTCTCCAGTGTGTCCACATCGTTCCTAAAGTGCAGCTCCAGAACTGGACACAGTACTCCAGCGGAGAGCTCACCAACGCTGAGTTACCTCCAGCATCTTACATACAGCACTCCTGTGAATACACCCCCGATGGATATTAGCCTTTTTAGCACCTGCATCATATTGTTGACCCATATCCAATTTATGATTCACTTGACCTGGCAGATCCTTTTCAGCAGTAATGCCCCTAGCCAGTCGAAGGCACCTCGAGAAGTCATCTAGTCCAGGCCCCTGTGCTGAGGCAAGACCAAGTAAACCTAAACCATCCTGGACAGGTGTTTGTCCAACTTGTTTTTAAAGCTTCCAATGATGGGGAGTTTGTAGCTGTGCATTTGATTTTACCTTTCTCAGTACTTTGTACTTGTCTTTATTGAATTTTATCTTATTGATTTCAGACCAATTCTCTAATTTGTCAAGGTTGCTTTGAATTCTAATCCTGGCCCCAAAGTGCCAGCAACCCCTCCCAGTTTGACGTCATTTGTACATTTTATAAGCACACTCTCCACTCCATTATCCAAGTCATTAATGGAAATATTGACTAGTACTGGACCAGAACTGACCCAGCGGGACCCTCCAGATACCCCCTCTCCGTTTGACAATGTACTAATATTTGAGCATGGTCTTTCAATCAGTTGTGCACCCTCTTAAAATAATTTCATTTATAACACATTTCCCTAGTTTGCTTATGAGAATGTAACGTGTCTGAAGCCTTACTAAAAATCAAGTTATAGCCAGTTTCTGTTTCCCCCCATCCACTAGGGCAGTAACCCTGTCAAAGGAGGAAATTAAGTTGGTTTGGCATGATTTGTTCTTGACAAATCCATACTGGTTACTCCTTATAAAACTATGATCCTCTAGGTACGTACAAACTGATTATTGAATAATTTGTTCCAGTATCTTTCCAGGCATCAAAGTTAGGCTGAGTGGTCTATAAGTCCCTGGGTCCTTTTTGTTCCCCTTTTTAAAGATAGGTCTTAGTTCGCCCTTCTCTAGTCCTCCGGGTCCTCATGCATCTTACATGAGTTCTTGAAGATAATTGCTAATGTTTCTGAGATTGCTTCAGCTAGTTTCTTCAGTACCCCAGGATGAATTTAATCAGGCCTAGTTGACTTGAATACATCCTACTTATCTAAATATTCTTTAACCTGTTCTTCCCCTATTTTGGCTTGTGTTCCTTCCCCCTTGTTAATATTAATTGTGTTGGTCACCATTAACCTTTTTAGTGAAGATTGAAGCAAAATATTATTAATATTAATATTAAACACCTCAGCCTTCTTGATGTCATCAGTTATGAATTCCTTCTCTGCTAAGTGGACGACCTTTTCTTCATCTTGCTCTTAGGGTATGTCTACACTACAGGATTAATCCGAATTTAGATAATTCGAATTTGGGAAACAGGTTGTATAAATTCGATTGTGCACGGCCACACTAAGCACATTAATTCGGTTTTTAACCACATTAATTCGGTGGTGTGCAGCCACACTAACCCTAATTCGAATTAACAAAATCGATTTTGACGCTACTCCGTTCGTCGAGGTGGAGTACAGAAATCGATTTAAAGCGCCCTTTAATTCGAATTAACTGGCTCTGTAGTGTGGACGGGTGAAGGGTTAATTCGGATTAACGCAGCTAAATCCGAATTAAAGTCGTAGTGTAGACCAGGCCTTAATGTATTGAAAAAATCTTTTCTTATTGCTTTTTATGTCCTTGCTAATATAACTCATTTTGTACCTGAGCCTTTCTGATTTTGTCCCTACATGCTTGTGCTAGTCTTTTGTATTCTTCCTTAGCAATTCATCCATGTTTCCAATTTTTGTAGGGTTCCTTTTTGATTTGTAGGTCATTATTAAGCACCTGAAAGAGCCATATTGGCCTCTTCCTATTCTTCCTATATTTCCTGTGCATCAGAATAGTTCACCGTTTTGTGTTAATATTGTCTCCTTGAGAAACTGTTTGCTTTCCTGAACTTCTTCATCGCTTAGATTTTCTTTCCATGGGACGTCACCTACCCATTCTCTGCGTTTGTTAAAATCTGCTTGTTTCTTTGTTTGTTTGTTTAAGTCCATTGTCCTTATTCTGGTGTTCTCACTCCTTCCTTTCCTTAGAATCATGAAATCTAATATTTTGACAAAAATTGCCTTCCGCCTTCAGATTCACAACCATGTGAGTCAGAATCAAGTCTAAAATTCCACCCCCCATCTGGTTACTACCTCCACTTTCTGAAACAAAAATCTGTCCCCAAAACATTCAAAGACCTTAATGGAAATTTTTTGTGTTGCCATGTTACTTTTCCAACACACGTCTGGGTATTTAAAGTCCCCCATTACTTCCAGGTCTTATGTTTTCTATATTTCTGTTATTCATTCTCAAAATGCCTCCTCCATCTCCTCTTCCTGATTTGATTGTCTGTAGCTGACGCCTACCATGACATTGCCCCTATTTTCCCCCCTTTTATCGTTACAGAGAGATTTTCAACTGGTCTCTCTCTTGCCTTCTTCTGGAGCTCAGAATTAGAGTATATATTCCTGAGATACACTGCAACACCTTCTCCCTTTTTACCCTGCCTATCCTTCCTGAACAAGCTACAGCCTTCTTTATCAGTATTCCAGTCATGAGACTTAGGGATGCCACTTAAGCCATAATTTAGCTGATGCACTAACATTTCCAGTTCTTGCTGTTTATTTCCCATGCTCCTTGCATGGTGTATAGAGATCTAAGATGGTGAGAAGATTTTCCCACTGATTTCACTCTTGTTGCTCCTCTGACCCTACTGTAAATGTCTATGTCCTCCCACATCTAGCTCTCTGTTCAGGTCACGCCTTTTTATGCTGACCTGTGGACTTTTGCCGCCTGCCCCCTTTGAACCTAGTTTAAAGCCCTCCTCATGAGGCTGGTGAGTTGGTGCGTAAAGATGCTCCTCCTCTGCTTGGTCAGGTGGGTCCCTTCTTGTCCCAGCAGACCTTTTTCCTGGAACAGCATCTATGGTTGAGGAAGCCAGGGATGGTCTAGACAGTATTTGGTCCTGCCATGCGGGCAGGGGACTGGACTCGATGACTTCTCGAGGTCCCTTCCAGTCCTAGAATCTATGAATAAGCCAAAGTCCTCCTCTTGGTACTATCTGCAGAGCCATGCATTCATCTCCAGAATGCACGTGTCCCGGCCTAGGCATTTACAGGTTTGTATGCAGTGTTGTTGTAGCCATGTCAATCCCAGGATACGAGAGAGGACAGCTTGTCTCTCTCACCACCGGAAGTTGGTGCAATAAAAGATATTACCTCCCCCATCTTGTCACTACAGGTTTGGGCATCTGGACCATAAATTAAACTACAAAATATTCCAAAAGGCCTGCGCACCAGCTCACAACTTTTTCAATGGCCTTAGAAAAAGAGAGAAGACCAAGCCCCGCATGCCTTTCTGATCTATGTTTCTGTCCTCACAGGTCATAGATTCACAGAAAGGACTAGTACAATCATCTAGTCTGACCTCCTCCACTGCACAGGCTGGGGAATCTTACCCAGTGATGGCTGCATCCAGGACTGCTTGTCTCAACACTGCACACCTGATGTCTTACTTGAGGAGAATGGCCTTCTGGTTAATGCACTGGACTGGGACTCAGGAGGTCTCTCTTCAGATCCAGGCTCTGTCACAGATTCCGAGTGGCCTTGGACAAGTCAGTTATTCTGTATGTGCCTCGGGTCTCCATCTGTCAAATGGAGAGAGGTGCCGACTTTGTGATTTCCGCAGGTGTGCTGGACCCCTGCTTTAATCCAGACCCTGCCCCCTCTCCACCCCTTCTCCAAGCCCCGCCCCCGCCTCTTCCTGTCCCCTCTCCACCTCTTCCCATGCCACCTCTTTCTGCCCCGTTCCATCCCCTCCGCCTGCCTCTCCCCCCCAGCACCTCCTGCATGCCACTGAGCAGCTGATCGTGGCAAGCAGGAGGCACTGGGGGGGAGGAGCTGATTTGTGGGGCTACGGGTGGGTGATGAGCACCCACTATTTTTTCCCGTGGGTGCTCCGGCCCCAGAGCACCCACCAGAGTCAGCAGCTATGGAGAGGATACTTCCTCTCTCTTCTGCTCTTTGTCAGTCTTCACTATTTACACGCTTTGAGGAAGGACCTCTTTCTTCCTTTGTGTGTATACAGAGCCTAGCACAATTGGGCTTTGATCTCAGCTGGGGTCACTACAAGCTACTGTCAAACAAAACACAAGTAATACAATGCAATATTGGTTTACCACCACGGATTTACGTTTTGGACTGAGTGTTGTATTCCTGTTCCCTTTCACTGATTCTGTAGATTTTTTCCCATCATGGCAGACTTTCCTGAATGTTATGGTAGGGAGCGCTTTGGAGACAGAATCAGAGTTTGTTTGGTTCAGTGGATCTTTAGATAGTCAAATGTGCAAAGCCTCAGTGATTTAATTTACTTTTTTTCACTGGCTCTGGATCCAGCACCCTGTGCCTTGATTGTATGGCAAGTGCAACAGGAGGCTGTTTGATCAGTTGTTGTGAACTTGCCTCATCTCTTTTGATTCCTTTCATCTGCTGTTCCATCCTGATGTGTCGCTCTTTTCTGGTAAGTGGCATCCCCAGAGAGAACAGATTAGCGATAATGGCCCATGTGCTAGGGTGGAGGGTTAGTCCTAGGTTTACTTATCAACACCATATTTGGTTTGATAAACAACCCTTTTGAAGTCTGATTTTTCTCATAGCTGAGATATATGGCAAGCTCAAAATCCAAAGACTCTGCCAGGAAAATGAATGCCAAATAATCACTTTGGGGTTTTCTCCTCAGAGAGAGACACAAAGGTACAGATCCTCACTGTACAGCACTGATGGGATAACCCCAGTTCCTCATGAGAAATAAGCATGTATTAATTAAGCCTTTAAGACCTGAGCTGGAATTCAGGAGGCTGAAGAGACTTTGGGAAATATGAAGTATTTTTGCATGTGTAAGTTTGATGTATGTTTCCTGCTGATTGTAAAAATGGGGGAGACACAAGATCTCTCCTTTTAACTGAACAGATGGAAAAATTAAACTGACCATCAAGGAGAGGCGTAGTCTTTTAACGATTCCCCCAATGACTCCATACTGTCGTCAACGCGAAGCAGTATCAATTCTCAGCAGAAACGCTTCATCAAAGCATTTGCAGTGACCTGAGTTTTCTCTCCCTCTAGGGAAAGGCACAATTTGGACCTTGGCCACAACCCAAGCAAAGGGCTAAGGGGCAGAGTGGCTTAGGCTGCTACTCCCTGTCCCATGCAGGTGTGTGGCGAGGCGCAGAATCCATTCCACTCACCGGAGCGGAGGCAACGCAGAAGGAAGGAATCTGTGCCAGGCGTACAGCCAGCACTGTGACTTCCCCCTGGAGCAAGGAGGGAACCAGGGACCAGAGTGTGACTCAGGGCTCATGCAAAAGCCACAGTTGAGCCCAAATCATTGAAATGACTTCAGTGCTTGTGAAAGGAGTTGAGGTGACAGATTGAGGAATGGTCGATAATTAATATTGATCTGGACCCCAAAAGTTGTTTTCTGGACAGGATTCCTGACAGGGAGGATTAGAACAGCCAGGTTCAGCACATTCCCCACAAGCACAAGGCCTGGGACTGCAAGCTAGCTAGGCTGAATGGGTCATCTGCAAACTTGCTGAGGGTGCAGTCCACGCCATCCTCCAGATCATTAATGAAGATATTGACCAAAACCGGCCCCAAGACCAACCATTGGGGCACTCCGCTTGATACCGGCTGCCAACTAGACATGGAGCCATTGATCACTACCCGTTGAGCCCGATGATCTAGCCAGCTTTCTATCTGCCTCATGGTCCATTCATCCAGCCCATACTTCTTTAACTTGCCAGCAAGAATACCGTGGGAGACTGTATCAAAAGCTTTGCTAAAGTCAAGGAATAACACATCCACTGCTTTCCCCTCATCCACAGAGCCAGTTATCTCGTCATAGAAGGCAATTAGGTTAGTCAGGCATGACTTCCCCTTGGTGAATCCATGCTGACTGTTCCTGATCACTTTCCTCTCCTCTAAGTGTTTCATAATTGATTCCTTGAGGACCTGCTCCATGAATATGTCAAGATCTATATAGGACAATAGTTCTATCTTCTCTTATTTATTAAGTTAGCTTTAGGAGGGCTGTCTAGCGCAAGAACTATTGGGTTGCCTATAACTTTCCAGTCCTACCCTTATGTGTTCAACTACAATGTATGATACCATAAATTACAGTGCACACCATTAAGAAGTCCACATGTGCTTTCCACACAACAGTATTGAAGATACCATTGTTTTCCTTGTCCTTAGAATAGGAAATAAGTAATGTCCTAATTCTCTTCTCATTGTCAGCACCAATGTAACTTTATTTCAGCATTTATTTCCAATACAAATATCTAGACATGGTGACCTGGGATCCAAAAACAAAACTGGTGACAACCCTAGCATTGCACTTGTTCTCCTTTTAAAATATTTTTGCAAAGCTCATACAATTATTTTATTAATTTCCCTTCTAACAAATGTTTCAATAAAAGTTCTGCTTAGAAGCATTTCTGAGACCACAGCCCCATGCATAACCAACCCTGTGTCTGCCTAAGACACATAAAACTTGAGCAGGAAATCAGCTTTCAGTTGCAACATGAAAAATGCTAACAAAGAAAAAAATCATAATTAAATATATCTTCCTAGAGTTCTTGTAACTTATAGCCTGATTTCCCACTGATGTCATCAATAGCTGTAGGCCGATGTTATTAGGTTTCTATATATCGATTTAGATGCCTAACTTTAGGCGCCAATGTTTGAAACATGTGGCCCTAATAACTTTACTGTCATTGCAGCTCAGTGGAGCAGAATACCACTAACCAGCAGTGGTCATTGTGCCCAATTTCCCAGTCAATCAAGCACTAAACACTATAAAACCTCTTCCAAACAAGAGAAAAAATCTTCTGTTTTTTTTCCACCTCATACCAACCTAATAATAAATCTCCTGCTACCAGTGTGGTGCAACAAATTACAGAACTTTCAACAAGAGAGAAAAAAATATTCTCTTTCATTAACTTTTTAAAGCTTACTGATTTTGTGGAATTGTTGCAGCAAATTGTAAATGATGTATGAATTGAAAAATTCATGCCCACGTATTGTATAGAGAGAATGCAGAAAGGGCTCTGTAATCAGTGCTGGGCTGTTTTCTGTTATACTGAAGTTCCATGCACAGCAAGAACAGGTTGTTCAGGTGTATTCTTCCTGAGGCAAACCTATATGTGTGTATGTGTGTGTGTGTGTGTGTGTGTGTGTGTGTGTGTGTACACATGTGTGTACCCAGAAATACTAGTCCCCATGCTAATTAAAAGTTATTATTTTATATAATGATAGTGTGAAATTGTGCAGAGGAAGAACACAAAGGACTAAGCAGTACTCAAGCCCCTCAAACTATGACTTAAGTTGAAATTAGCAAAACAGAGCAAATATTTTGGATGAAACTTTCTGGGGGGAAATGCAGATTCAGCAAGACCAAGATGTTTTCCATATTTAAATCGAACAATTCCACAACATTCACACCATTTTGTTTTGACATTTTCTAAAGGAAACATTTTAATTTTTAGGGTCAAAATGGTTTTGAAAATGTCCTTCCTTAAATTTCATTTAAAATTTGAAACATTAAAAAGGGCTCAAAATGGAAAGGAAACATGTCGTTTGAGACACAACAATTTTACCCTCAACTTTTGGATTTGCCAAAACGATTATTTTTAATTCAACCCCAAACTATTTTTTAATTAATATTTTTTTTGGCATTGCCAGCAAACTCCCAAATCCATTATTGACCCTGCTCTCCATGTTTGTGCAGAGGCCAGCACAAGGCCTATGAACTGAGGAGGCGTTTATGCATTATGCAAGTTTTAATACAAATGGGCCAAATCATGAAGCTCTTACATTGTCCTTACCCAAACAGAATTCCCAGTCGCCAAACTCATCTGAGGTCATAGAGTTTAAGGCCTGAAGGCACCACTCTGACCTCCTGTGTATCCCAGGCCACTAACACTACCCAACACCCACACACGAAATGATAGCCCCCACAGGCCAGGCTGTTGTGTGCCACAGGCAGAGAATCGGCGGGACCGAGGAGCACCAGTGGCTCAGAGCCCTGACACCTCAGCCTGCTCACAGCAGAGAGGCACCCACGGCAGCAGGGCAGGTGGTGACACACCCCACACTGGGTGAGTGAACCCCAAAGCATCACAGGGTGTATCTCACTTAATCATTTCCCTGTCACTGGCATACCTCACTTCCTAGTAACTACAGTGAATGTCAGCAAGTGACAGGCTTGGCCTAAACAGGTTTCTCTCCTCTTGCCACTTTCCAGAGACTTTCAAGCCCCTGGCTGAAAGGTTCACCTTTCTCAGGTGTGCAAACACTCTGGCCTCTTGCATCTGCCCATTAATAACTTCAGGCCCATGGTGGGGGTTGGGTGATTAATACCACCCCAGGAGGCACAGTATTGCAGCTGGCCATTAATGGTTCACCTTTCTCAGATGTGCAATGCTCTGGCCTCTTGCATCTGCCCATTAATGATGCCAAACTGGCTTTCTGTCCTTGCTTAGGTCTCCCAGAGTTCAATAACCTTGCTTCAGGAAGCAGGAAGGTTCCCCGGAGCTGCAGCTTCCATCTCCTGTTGAGAGTGTTAAGTGGCCACCTTCCACACTGGTTTGACCGCCAGCTTTGTCTACCCTTCACGTAAATGTAATTTCATTGTCTCTTCTTGCTCCATTTACAACTGGGGACACATTCAAGCAGGTGGAACCACATCCCTTTGTTTAAGGCGGTGTGACTTAAGCCTTGCCTGACAAACACATTTTAAGGACATATTTCCAGCATATTTATATTGCTTCATAGATCTCTTGTAGACGCACCACGCAATGATATCAATGACCATCGTGTCACCAGGTATAGATGATGCCTTACACAACATCGTTTCGATACAGAATATGACAACGGTGAGCTAGGCAATGAGTAAGTCAGACCCAATATCAGTTATGTTATGGGGTGCCCTCTGCCAGTTGGCATTGACGGTGTCCCTGGGTCACGTAGTCAGAAAATCTTGGCAAGTGACCCACACCCATTCACTGCAGAGGAAAGTGAGGAAAAAAAACAAACTAGGTCACTGACAATCTGACCTGGAGGAAAATTCTTTCCTGACCCCAGGTAGGACAATCAGTGAGACTCTGAGCATGTGAGCAAGAACCAGCCAGCCAAGCACCTGAGAGAGAGAGAATGATTGGTACTACCACCTCAGAGCCCTGGCCTTCCCTGTCCAATATCCCATCTCCAGCCATGGCCATCCCTGATGCTTCAGAGAAAGTAGACAAAAATCAAACAAACAAAAAAACCCAGAATAGATCGATGGGAAAATACCTCCCTTCCTGACCCCTACAGGTGACCAGCTGAAGCCCTGAAGCATGAGATTTTAGGAACAGAGGGCATGAACCAGGAGCATCCCCCAGGGCTGTTGAACCCTCCCCTCGCATCATAAGCAATGCCATTGCACAAGCCCACTCATACATTTCTCCGGTTCTCTCTTAAGACAAATAAAGTTGTTTATCCCACAATTCCTGTTGGGAGGCTGTTCCAGAACCTCACCCCTCGGAGGGTTTGAAACCTTCTTCTACTTTCCAGTTTATATTTCCCCCTGGTCAGTTTACACCCATTCATGGACTGAGCCAGGGCTTGTCTGTGGTTGAATTGCTGCAGTGCTTCGGTGTAGACACTACCTAACCCAACGGGAGGGGTTCTCGTCCAAAATCTCAAACATTGTCTGGAACAGGAAAATAGGTTTCCTGCCCAGCTCAAGCAAGGAGAGTCTGAGCTGTAGCCCGTAACTGTTACTTATTACTGCCAGGAGTGGCAGGTCTGGAGGAGAGAGACGGGAAACAGCCAAATCAGTCTGAGAGTTGCAGCAATACACACGCACCCAAAAATGTTTCCAAGTAATCTGAATATGCAGATTAGCACACACATATATATTCAAATTTTCTCCTAGCACCCCTAGAGGTAATTGGCTGGCCAGCCGCAGAGGAGGTGCATGCTGTACTCCTCCCGTAACCATGGCATAGCAGCTGCAATACTGTGCCTCCTGGGGTGATATTAATCACCCAACCCTCGCCATGGGCCTGAAGTTGTTATCTGCCACCCTTTCCCCTGACTGGGTAACAACACACACACCTGGAGAGAGAGACTCAAAGTGCTTAAGCTATTTAGCATAACAGAGAGAAGGTTACGGGGGACTTGGTTACAGTCTATAAGTATCTATATGGGAACACGTCCAGCAGAGAAAGGTATAACATGATGGAATGGCTGGAAGCTGAAGCTAGACAAATTCAGACTGGCAATAAGGTGTGACAGTGAGAGGAATTAGCCATTGGAACAATGTAGCAGGGGTCCTGGTGGATTCTCCATCCCTGACAATTTTTAAATCAAGGTTGGATGTTTTTCTAAAAGATCCGTGCCAGGAATTATTTGGGGGAAGTTCTGTGGCCAGCATTATACAGGGGTCAGATTAGGCGATCCAAGGCCAGATAGGACCCTTGTGAATCTATGAATCTTTCTAACCAGAACATGGCAGCTTCAGGGTCAACTTTGTAAAAGTTTTCCTCCATTACTTCTCTTATTGCTTTATTTTCTAATGACGGGGACCTCTCTCCACTTGGCGTGTGCACTGAGCTCCGGTGGTCTCTACTGGGATCGATAGTTGTGCAGCAAAGGGAAAATAGTATATTCACAATGAAACATAACAGTGGTCCAGAACTTGATGGTATAATTATCAGAGCAGCCTAGATTTAATAGAGTGCAAAAGAACGGTCACAGAAGGCAAGCAGAACAAGCCGACCCAGCAGACTCCTCCTGCAACCTAGTTTTGGGATGATTTTTTAATAATTCATTACTACCACTCGCCATCTTCAACTGATTTTATATGATCCTGAGGGGACAGCAGAGAAGAAAGTGGATGGCAGACCTCGTGTAAAGGATGCTGATTGTTGTCCAGCAGACAGTCTTTTAATTAAACTGAGCAATTTTGAACAACAAGCCTACGAACTCAACATAAGAACATAAGAACGGCCACACTGGGTCAGGCCAAAGGTCCATCCAGCCCAGTATCTTGTCTGCCGACAGTGGCCAATGCCAGGTGCCCCAGAGGGAGTGAACCTAACAGGCAATGATCAAGTGATCTCTCTCCTGCCATCCATCTCCACCCTCTGACAAACAGAGGCTAGGGACACTATTCCTTACCCATCCTGGCTAATAGCCATGAATGGACTTAACCTACATGAATTTATCTAGTTCTCTTTTAAACCCTGTTATAGTCCTAGCCTTCACAACCTCCTCAGGCAAGGAGTTCCACAGGTTGACTGTGCGCTGCGTGAAGAAGAACTTCCTTTTATTTGTTTTAAACCTGCTGCCTATTAATTTCATTATTTTCTAATTATAAACTTCAAAAGACTTTGCACAAGAAGTGGGCTTATTCTACAGTTATGACTCATCTGGCTTCCTATGTGCATAAATATCCACCAATACTGTAACCTGACTGGCACCTGGAAACACAGTGCGCAGGTCTCAGTCCTGCTCCACCCTTAAAAGTTGTACTGGGATCGATATTTCAGAATAGGGCTGTGATTTGTTTATTGCAATAGTTATCCCAGTAACAGCTGTAGTATGGATGCAGTTATACTGGCATAACGGTTAGTTATTTCTCTTCCCAAACAGAAATAGCAATAACAGTATAACGCACCTTTATAATGATATAACTGCATTCATGTTTTTGGGTTATTGGTACAACTTTCTGGTGTAGACAAGCCCTTAGAACTAGGGAGGGGAGAATGGATATTAGTCATTAATTGGGTATTTGTGATTGTTTGAATAGTTTGTAAATCTCTGGGCCCCATTTGGGAATATTCCTCAAACAAACCCAAGACTCCTGTTACTGATTTAAGGTCTGCACACACCACCACTTACGTTGGTATAAGTCCTGTCACTCAGGGGGGTGAATAAGCCACCCCCCCCGAGCGATGTAAGTTACACCCACCTGAGCGTTGGCGTGGACAGCGCTATGTGGGTGTGCAGCTTCTCCGCCTGATGTAGCGACCGCCGCTCGCGGGGGCTGGAGTAATGAAGTGGATGGGGGAGCTCTCTCCCGATGGCTGAGAGTGTCAGCACTAGCAGTGCTCCCGTAGCACACCTGCACCGACCCAGCTGTGCCACCGCACTAAACTCTGTAATGTAGCCATAGCCAGGGACAATGCAATCCTTTCCCTTAACAAACCTCCAAACCTCCAAAAGATTTGGTTAAACATAAAAATTGGGTGACATTCCGGGTAGTTCTCCTTTTATCAGATACAGATTGCTCGTCCCTTTCTTACCTAAGCGAACTGTTTTTTTTTACTCTCAGTCTTTCATCTCGTCCTTCCCTCCACGCGCTTTACATTGCTAGCGCATGTTTACATTGCCTCCAAGCCATCAGTATGGAGTGGTGACCATGTGCAATGTGCATCTAATGGCAGAAACAAACTCACTACAAACAACCAGAGTGAGTGAAGTAATATCTTTTATTGGACCAACTTGTGTTGCTGAGAGAGACAAGCTTACACAGAGGTCGTCTTCAGGTCTACAACACCACCCCTGCATATAAAAATAAACAGAGCAGGGCTAGATGTGTTCAGTGCTGGAAAGCTTTTTAAAGGGCTATTCTCTCTGAAAGAGCACCAGATGTGAGACAGATGAACCGTCAATATGGATCCCAGCCAGTTTGATCCTAAACGTTGTTGTGCCGTAAATATTTTGCAACCACCTGTCCTGTATTATGTGTCATAGCCGATCCAGACTCATTATATGAGGTATACATGGGTGAGTTATAGACAATGAACCAAATCCAGGGCTGTTGGAATAGGGGATAACGCCAATGACTTCTATAGGAGTCATGTTCAATTCTTACAGGGCCGATATTGCCTGGTTTTACTGGCTAAGATAGAAGACAGCTCTAGTAAGTGTTGATGATATTGTTCTGCGATTCACTAATCCATTAGTCAGTCTGATGGCCAGCCTATGGCATTGAGGAGTATGGGGCAGACCCACAGCTATGGCGCAGGCTGCTTTGCAGTGAGAACCACCTTTCTCCCCACAGATGCACTGAACACAAACATCAGAGCCGCTGAGGATCCAGCCCTGCATTCCAAGCCCTCTAGCAGGAAAACTCCGCTCTGTTTAATATCAGACTGCAAGCACTAATATGCAGCACCGTGCAAAATAACTGGGTGACAAAATATACATATTTTGGCTGTCGTTTATAAAGTTGTCTGTAGTTAGGAAGTCAGCCATTTGAATCTACTGCTAGTCACGATTAAAATCTTCACATTCGAATAAGGCACTTTCCCCTATAGAAAAATTTCCCCTTCTTGCTGCTGCATGTTTGAAATGAAATGAATAGATTTCAGTTTCTTTTTGCTATTCGTGCTGTCTTGTTTCAGTTTGCATGAACTGAAGCAATATATTTCAAATATTAAATTAGCTCCTGATATTTTCTTTTCTTTGGTAATTACAGTGCATTGAGCAGAAGATTTGATAGATTGCTTTTCATCGGGTACTGGATCAATAAAAACATGTATGTGTGGAAAATTCAAATTAAACCCATAGTGGGGGCCTACATTAATAAGACTTTTATCAAAGGCTACATAAATTTTTTTCCAGGCTCTTAGGGACTAACTTCTGTACTTCACTTAATAACAGAGCTGGTGGAATTCTTTTTGACTGAATAGTTTTCCATCAGAAAAAGCAGATTAATCAAAATCAAAACATTTCCCGGGAATGTGTAGATTTTGACTTAATTTTAGATGGAATTTTGTTAAGGTAAAAATATTTCATTTTGACTTTATCATTTCATTTTCTTTTACATCATAATAGTTGAATATTCTATTCGCTGTATCTGGGAACTTTACTACACATCCACACAGGACAGGTTAGGTCCTTCAGCTGTGGCTGATAACCAGTCTAGGAGTGGAGCCCGGAAAGGCAGGCTGAGGGAAGATCTCTTCTGCACTGGCAACTCCTGCAGCGTAGCCGGTTCCAAATGTATCAACTCCCGTCCTTCCTTTGGTCCTAACCCGTGAAGTCAAGAGGGGGACACTGACACACAGCAAAGCAGCGCCTCCATATCAACTGCCCAGGCTATTGCAGCCACATCACATGGAGAGGACACTCCATCCTTGCTGGCAACATGGACGCAACACGGAAGGTGGCAGTTACGGGTTATAAGCTCTCACTTGATTGGCGGAGAGGAGGGCGCCACAGGTCACCTTTGGCGGTGAGAGGAATCACTGCAGTCCATTGGTCAGCCACCACCTGCCACAGCTGAGCAGCCCCCGGACAGTCAGGTGCTGACCCGCCACAGTCTACCCGCCTCATGAGGTGCTGCAATTCCCACTGTCTCTCACAGATGAAAGGATGCCAACAACGTTCCAATTCAGAATGAAAACTATAATAAATGCAGATGGGTTCTGTTAAGGTTATGAATCAGTGGCATGGCAAATAGTAAACCAATTGGTTTATTAAGTCAGATTTTTCTAACTACAAATAGAACAGCATGCTACAGAAATGCAATCATTTATCGGTCTGCTGGTCAGCTTGTGCCAGATTGATTTACAATTCCATAGGTGTTATTGACTCATTTTGCACTTTAGGTCTAGTTGTGCAGCTTAGGATTAACCAATCAGAAATATTCTGTTATGCCTTACAATTTTTAATATGGAGATATACCTATGTCATGGAACTGGAAGGAACCCTGAAAGGTCATTGAGTCCACTCTCCTGCCTTCACAGCAAAACCAAGTACCATCCCTGACAGATTCTTGCCCCAGATCCCAAAATGGCCTGCTCAAGGATTGAACTGACAACCGTGGGTTTAGCAGGCCAATGCTCAAACCACTGAGCTACCCCCCCATTTTATCACAACACTTTTAATGTACTCAATAATAAAGCTTAGCACAAGTTCAGAACATGTCAAACAATCATTTCATTTGTCCTTTGCAGTTTGGAACATTTAATATATTGTTCAGCTTTATGTTAATGTCACATTGTGCTTATGCACCTGCTAGGTGTACAGACGCCCCCTGACCTACGCAATCGTTCCATTCCGGAAAGCCTTGAGTAAGTTGGAAATGTATACCCGTGTGTTATGCAAAAATTTCCACAACTTGAAAATCCTATTTCTGGCTTATGGAACTTTTTCCATAAGTGCGAATTTGCATAAGTCGGGTCTCGCATAACCCGGGGAATGTCAGTATAATGTTCCCCTTGCCCATCTACATGGCCTTTATTGTGTTATCAGTTACAATTTCATAACTTGTTATTCACATTGCATAATCAATCATAAGCACAAAACAATCTTAAGCAGCTGTCAAAATAGGTTATGAAAGTATGTCATGCTCTTAAATATATTTTCCACTCTATAAGTAATCTAACTTCTTCTTGCTAGGAATTTCCATTGTTTCTCTTGACATAACTCATGTTACTCTTGCTTATATACTAATAAACTCTTAGCATAATCAGGAGGGATATTTGGGGCTTCAGGTCAGTGTGCTAATATAACTAATTTCAATATGTCAGCATTTACTTTCCAGCCAACTCAATTTAATAATGCAGCCTAGTTGGCATATTATTCACCACTTAATCTGCATCACCAGAGAATGTGAACATATATCTAGAACCAAAAGGTAAAGGGTGTAGTAGGAACAGACCCTGAGACATAAGCCTAGGTTTGCCAACTGTCTAATGCCAGAAACCCAGACACCCTTGCCCCGCCCACAGCCCCACCCCTTCTCTGAGGCCCCGCCCTAACATACCCCCCCTTTTAGGCCCCTCCCCCCCCCCCCCCCCCCCCCCCCCCCCGCCTATGTCTCTCGCTCTCCCCCGTGACGGTGCTGCCTGTGGGAGCCAGCTGAGGTCACTCAATCAGGGTGAACTGCAAACAAAACGGGGCAGACAAACCCCAAACGCTGGTGGTTATTCCAATACTTAGATTTACCAACCAGCACAAAACAGCTTCTATAGCACCTCACTGGTTATTCAGACGTCCAAACAACGCAGTTCCCTTAAAGTACCCGGCCTCAGGCCTCCGTCCAGACACACCTGTCAGATATGATGATGATCACTGAAAATCTTACTTCATCATATAAAAGAAAAGGTTCTTCCAACCCCAAAGGATGAGCCACACACCCAGGTTCAATTATAACTTAGATCTTACCCAAAATACACACTATAGTCAATTCTTATTAACTAAACTAAAATTTATTAAAAAAGAAAAGTGAGAGAGTGTTGGTTAAAAGATCAATATACATACAGACTTGAATTCAATTCTTGAGGTTCAGATACACAGCAGAGGTGAGCTTGTAGTTGCCAAAAGTCCTTTTAGATATAGTCCATAGATTATAGTCCAATGGCCATATTCAGGGTGGCTCCAGTCAATGACTGGGGATCTCAATCCTTATGGCTTAAGGTTTCTCCCTCTTGAAACCCAAAGCAGATCTGAGATGAAGCAGGATCGTGTCCCAGGGTTCTTATACATTTCCAGCAGCCTTTCGGCCTGAGAAAACAATAGGCCTAACTCTTCTTCCAAACATCATGGCAATTAGCACAGGGTAATTTATCCATCAAACAGTTCAGATACAGGTTACCACAACCTTCAAAGAGACATATAGACAATAATACTATTTCACTCAAGTATCTTCCTAAATGTTAATATTCCTTTTTTGATCTTTGAATTTAAAACTATAGCAATAGACAAGACTTGTTTGCTTACATCACAAGCCCTGAGCAAACGTCTACCCTTTTACCTCTAACAATGCAGACTTGCATTTCAAAGCTCTGTTCATTTACAGATCTTCCTAACCAGTTTCTACAGTTCGCCCATGGGTCAGGTCAGTCTGAGTTAATTAACTCTTTCTGGCCCTGTCACCTTTCAATGAAATACTATTTTACACTCATAACGTCACACCCCCCACCCTCACTCACTTTCACCAGGCTGGGGCAGAGGGTTGGGGTATGGGAGGGGGTGTGGGCTATGGGAGGGAGTTTGGGAGCAGGAGGGGGCCCATGGTTGTGGCAGGGAGTTGGGGTGCAGGAGGGGCTCTGGGAGGGAATTTGCGTGTGGGAGAGGGCTCAGGGCTGGGGCAGGGGGCTGGGGTGTGGGCTCTGGGAGGGAGTTTGGGAGCAGGAGGGGGTCCTGGGTGCAGGCTCTGGTAGGGAATTTACATGCAGTAGGGGGCTCAAGGTTGGGGCAGGGGGGTGGCATGTGGGAGAGGGTGAGGGGTGCAGGCTCCAAACAGGTGACGCTTACCTTGGGTGGCTCCCGGAAGTGACCGGCATGTTCAGCTCCTAAGCTCAGGGGCACCCAGGCGGCTTCGCACACTGCCCCTGCCTGCAGGCCCTGCCCCCATAGCTGCCATTGGCCGTGGTCCCTGGCCAATCAGAGCTGCAGAGTTGGCGCTGAGAGTGGGAGCAGCACACAGAGACCTCCCCAGCTGTCCCTGTGCCTAGGAGCTAGAGAGATTTGCCAGCTGCTTCCAGGAGCAACGTGGATCCAGGGCAGGTAGGGAGCCTGCCTTAGCCCCGCTGCGCCGCTGGACTTTTAGTGCCTAAAATCTCCCAGATTAGCTTCAGAAGCCTCCGGGAGAGCGAGCTCGATTCTGGGAGACTCCCAGCCAATCCGGGAGGGCTGGCAACCTTACATAAACCCTTGTGCCAGAGGCCTGGTCTAAAGTAGTAGTCAAATCTTTACTGATATAAAGCAAAGACAAGCTGTGAGCAAGAGGCAGGCCCTGCTCACAGAATCTGGCAAGAACAGGGCTGATATTGCAGAAATACATATTTCTAAGATGTGCTAAGCACAGAGTGCTCACGCAAACACATCCCAATATCAACTGGTACCAGAACATCCCGATATCAAGGATGGTACAAAAATTCCCCATGATAATAGGCACACACTGACCCCTCCTAAAAGATAAGGTCTGGATGATAGTATGTAATAGAGATATTTTGATCAAACCAACATGTACAAGGGTGAAAACTACCCACGTCAGGGGGCAGTAACTAACTTGTCAGAGGGGCAGTATTAACTTGTTTGTATTGGGCTATAAAGATGTAGCTCAGAGGGAGTGTCTTTGTCTAGCCTAGGGAGGAACGGAAAGTTCTGCCGTTCACTGAGCTGGTCCATTGTTACGGGCATACATGTATTAGAGTCTGCGGGATACCAGTACTGTGCTTCGTTGACAATAAACCAGGCCTGGTGCCTTCGTACCTGGACGGATCTTGTGGTCATTGGGCGGTTCGCTAGAGGTCTGCTGTGCAGAGCTGGGACAGCACACAGGGAGAACACACACACACAGCCAAACATCTAACCACAAAGAGGACAACACACTTTCTTGATTATGACACAAAGTTTCCCCCTCTTTGTTTAAAAAACACAAAGCAAAAAAAACAAAACCTAATTTGAAATGCAAGGGAAGACTCAACCAGTACAAGAGAAGCTACATACAGAAAAACCATTAGTTTTAAATCTGGAATTGTTCTACATTGCAATCAGTTATGTTATAAAGTAAGGATGGGCAAACCAGGCAGGATTAAATAAGAATGTTTCCCTCCCTCTCAGCAGCCCCAAACCTATACTCATTTTCAGTGCTGAACTCAAGCCAAAACATTTTTGAGGTTCTGAAATGTTTGGATAAGTGTTTTTTTTTTCTCCCCACCACTTCTGGATTCTAGCCAGAACTGGTAATAGAAGGAGCATAGAAATTTTATAAGAAAGCCGGTTTTTGAAAGATTGCCAGATTTTTTTTCCAGACTTCAAGGGTTTGGATAAACTTTAGATAAGCATCACAATTAATCCTTAACTCTGATCCTTTTGAGATTTGTCAATCCTTTCTATAAAGAGACAGGTATAACCAAACCCTAGCCCGCATTCCATAACTATAGGAATAAAACCATGACCCAGCTACTGGTGTAAAGTCCATTAGCAGTTTGTGGCAATATGTTTTTGCCGGATGCCACTAAAAAGATACTTATGTGGTGCTATCTAGTATAACTGCATGATGGACAGTTGTTGTTAGAAGTTCCTGGAATAAAGAAACTGCTAGCTGTTAAGATGTTGCTTTCTTCTTACTACATAGTGGTGATAAAAATGCTTGTTCTCCCATTCACACTCTTTTTCTACATTCCTGTCTCGCCCTGCTTAGCTTGTAGTGCTTTTTAAATTCTGGTTTTGAATGTTTGAGAAATATAGTCTTGCTATCAATAGGGATGACTTTCCAGATGCCAGGAATCAAGCTTTAATAATAAACTCTCTCGGTACTGAAGGAAAACATGCAGAGTACACACATCCTCTTCCCAATGACTGTCATAGTTTCGTCTTTGAAGAATTTTTTTCATGCTCAGAGTGAATGTGGTAAGAAAGATAAAAATGTTGCCAATGAGCACAGAGGGTGGGGGTGACTCAACTACCAGTTCACATCAGGGAGCAAGGAAGAAGGGAGGGAAATTCTGATTGGGAAAATGTGAAAAAGTCCTGATGAGAGAATTTGAAACCATTTTCTGGCTAGAGCAGCCCAAGCACACATATGTGACTGAATATTGCTTCAACCAGACCTAAATGTATCAATAAGCCAAACTGAATTTGCTGTGGCATAGGCAAAATAATTGTTCCACGAACTAGAGACCCATAATTTCACTGTTAGGTTGATACAGAAATGGAATACACAACAGTCTTGAGTACAGTAAAGT
The DNA here is from genome assembly GCF_002925995.2 of Terrapene triunguis. Lineage (NCBI taxonomy): Eukaryota > Metazoa > Chordata > Testudines > Emydidae > Terrapene > Terrapene triunguis. Next base: position 2,335,312 of record NW_020664588.1, read on the forward strand.
TCACGCCAAGTTAATTGACCCTGTGAGCACTACATCATTCAGCACACTCCCTTAGATGGTTCCCTTGTGTGGCTAAGTGCAGCTTAGCCAGCTGCCAAGGATGTGTGACAAAGGACACCTCTTGCCATCCACGTCACATGGAAACCAGGAACCTGAAGTCAATGTCTCTGTTGTTTCCCAAGTGAGGGTAACTGCACTTCACCTCGGCCCGTTCCTAACCTGCTTTACTAGACTGAGGTGCGCTCCCACCTTGTTGCACAGATGCTGAATTTTGGTTCAGTTGTGTCCGCCTGAATCTACTTCCCAGCAATGATTTCATTGTGAGCAGTTTACAGAATCCAACCAACCTCTGGAGCCTTACCGGACACAAGTAGGCCCTGTGCTTTGTCGCTGTAGCACTCCAGGATGGGAGCATGTTCAGCTCGAGCACCCCTCTGGCTGAAAGGACCCTGTATACGGCTTTCAACCTACCAGTGGTAATGGATGCATTTGTTCTGCCTTGTGCTGAATAACCATCACTAACAATGCCGGTGTCTATGAAGGGGTTTAAGAGAAGCAGAATGAACACTGACGAGTGGTCAGCTCCTGTACTGCACTCTACACAACACTAAGTGTGAGACAAGCTGTGGAGACATTACTGCAGCTGGCATTGTTTCACTCAGCTTTGCCAAGAACTGACACTGGCGTAGAGGCAGATCTCGGCCTATCAGGAAGACAATGCAATGTAGAAACCGTAATGCCGTATCTACAAAATGTATCAAAGCAGCTTGTGAAACATGCCCTGTGTTACTATGAGCGGATGACCAACCGGAAACACAGATGCCGTTCTAGATGTCTTGCCCTTCTTTCTGATTTGCAGTGAGTTAGCTCCACAGCATACTGGAGATGTGATTCTTTTCACTCAGCCGCCAATTGACTCCAAAGCAGGTTTGCTCAGCTGGCTCATTCAATGAAGACTCATCAGGGAGCTGTCTAAAGTGAAGAAAGGCTCTGGGCAGGGAAAGACAGAAACGGAGAGAGCTATTAGGGTCCATGTTACTTTCCAGATGCATAAGAGCATAAAGACCATAACAAAAATGGTACCAATTAATCCAGTTCCCTTTCATAAATCTACATGAGTAAAGGTTCCATTTGTCATAGTAAGACCTTTCGAAACGGCACGAAAGGGCATCTATGTTGCTATTCCTGTAAATGATCACTTCAACAAAATGGCCGTGAGTAACCTGTTTTTCGGAGATTATGTCCAAAACCCTAATCAAGTTCTTGCTAACAATTTTCACTTAGGCAGGCAATCCATGTGATACTGGCAATAGACCAGAGTTTACATCCATGGAATATGAAAAATGTCTGCAGGAAAGAAGTATGAAACATAGACATTCATCCTGTGACGTTGTGCAGTCTATATGGTTTTATAAAAACATGATAATAAGTGAATATAATGTAACTGGGATAGTTTTAGAAAAATATGGTAATAAGTGAATATAACGTAACTGGGATATGCTTCATGCAAAAGGTCTCTTGTAAGGTATTATTACAAAGCTTATAATCTACTGAGTTTGATCATCCAATTTGTATAAATGTACCACTCTTGTATCTAAAACTAGAAATATAAAATATAACTCTGAGGGCCTATTGCAATTATGTAAAGTGTGGGCCATTAATGATGGTTTGGAATCTTGATGACTCCCATTAACCAGGACCATTGTCTGCAGATGGCTGTGTTTACCTGTTAGTCTTTCTGTATATGTGTGTGCTGGCAAGTGGGTAATGAAGTCTTGCAGTGACATGTGATCGTGTCACCTGAACTGGAATCCATCTTTAACCTGGTGCTTTTCCAGTGGGGGGGGGGGTGGAAACCCAGAGGGACAAAGGGTTCCCGCCTTATGCAAAAGATATATAAAGGGGTGGAAGAGAACAGAGGGGGAGAGGAGCCATCATGAAGAATCCCCTAGCTACCACCTGAGCTGGAACAAGAGCTGTACCAGGGGAAAGAATTGTGCCCAGGCCTGGAAGGTGTCCAGTCTGAGAAAAACTTACTGAAGCATCTCTGAGGGTGAGATTATCTGTATTCAGTTTGATCAGGCATAGATTTGTGCATTTTATTTTATTTTGCTTGTGACTTACTTTGTTCTGTCTGTTACTACTTGGAACCACTTAAATCCTATTGTCTGTATTTAATAAAATCACTTTTTATTTAATAATTTACTCAGAGTATGTATTAATACCTGGGGGAGCAAACAACTGTGCATATCTCTCTATCAGTGTTATAGAGGGCGAACAATTTATGAGTTTGCCCTGCATAAGCTTTATGCAGGGTAAAACGGATTTATCTGGGTTTAGACCCCATTGGGAGTTGGGCATCTGAGTGCTAAAGACAAGCACACTTCTGTGAGCTGTTTTCAGGTAAACTTGCAGCTTTGGGACAAGTGATTCAGACCCTGGGTCTGTGTTGGAGCAGACGGGAGTGTCTGGCTCAGCAAGACGGGGTGCTGGAGTCCTGAGCTGGCAGGGAAAACAGGAGCAGGGGTAGTCTTTGCACATCGGGTGGCAGCTCCCAAGGGGGTTTCTGTGATCCAACCCGTCACACACCCATTTATTATCTTCAGACCAGCAGGGAAATAAAATGCTATAATAGCTGTTTTGAAAGACTGTTTGCAAACAGATGACCTAGAAAGAATGTCCTGTTAATCATTTGCCATTGATTTCCTACGGAGCTACCGCGCAGCCCGATACGCAACAGCCCATTAGACCTGGTCAGCACATTTTCGAAGAAATGAAAGTTTGTCAAAGCAAATCACCCAGACTCACTGGTTCCAAAAAAGTTTTCTCAGAAGGATTTTTGGGGGGGACGGGGGCAGGGCAGGAAGAGGCGAAAGCTGTTTAGCCTGCTGGTTTCGGCAATGGTCAGAGAGACTCATGTTACAGTCCCTGCTTTGCCTGATTCAGAGTGATCTGGCATGAAAAACTCTGCTCTGAATCAGCAGAGACTTGGCCCTGGGTCTCCCACATCCCAGGCCAGTGAACCGACCACGCCAACACCTACCACAAAGTCCCCAAATCGAAAAGCTCAGGTTTCAACCTGAAAATGAACATTTCAACACAATTCTTTTTTTTTAATGTTCAAAAGTGTTTGGTTTTGATCCAATGTGGAACATAAAAGGAATATGAGATGCTGTCAGATTCAGCAAAATTGACTTATTGTCCTCTAGTCACCTCTACAGCCGAGAGACAAATTGAAGTGAAAACACAGAGTGTTGAGAGAGGACATGAGGAGGAGTGAACACAATAAATGAAAACAAAGCTGAACAAACTGAAGAATTGTAGCAAGATGGGAGATCAAGGACTTCTGTGCACCCTTTCACCATGTAAGAAACAAGGGGACCGTCAGTGAAACTGAAGGAAAACAAATGTAGGGCCCAGTTCAGGAAGGCATCCACCTTCATGAATAGCTTTAAGCACGTTTAAGTCTCATTGACTTCAGTGGGATTTCCATGCATGCTGACATGCCGCGCTGAATCAGGGTTTAAAACTGGAGGGAGCGGGAGTGGTTTTTGTTGTGTGGGTTTTTTTAAATAAACAATGCAAAATTAACCCATGCTACTCATTGCCACAAGACATTACTGAAGTGAAGAATTGGAAATAAAAAAAAGATTAGACATTTATCTGAAGAACAAGACCATATACAGTGGCCATACATTAGAGGAGATAAACAACTTTAGAAGGGATAAAAAGAACGAGGAGTTCTTCTGGCACCTTAGAGACTAACAAATTTATTTGGGCATAAGCTTTCGTGGGCTAGAACCCACTAAATCAGATGCATGGAGTAGAAAATACAGTAGGAAGATAGATAGATAGATAGATAGATAGATAGATAGATAGATACAGAGAACATAAAAAAATGGGGGTTGCCATACCAACTCTAACAAGACTAATCAATTAAGGTGGGCTATTAGCAGCAGGAGAAAAAAAACTTTTGTAGTGATAATCAGGATGGCCCATTTCCAGGAGTTGACAAGGTGTGAGTAACAGTAGGGGGAAAATTAGCATGGGGAAATAGTTTTTACTTTGTGTAATGGCCCATCCACTCCCAGTCCTTATTCAAGCCTAATTTGATGGTGTCCAGTTTGAAAATTAATTCCAGTTCTTCAGTTTCTCATTGGAGTCTGTTTTTGAAGTTTTTTTGTTGGAGAATTGCGACTTTTAGGTCTGTAATTGAGTGTCCAGGGAGGCTGACGTGTTCTCTGACTGGTTTTTGAATGTTATAATAAAAATCCTTATGCTTAAGGATATAAGTCAGTCACTAATTGCCTGGGGTTAGGAAGAGATTTACATTATAGGAAGACTATGCCACAATTGTCCACTCTTTAATAATTAGACCTACAGTTGGTGGGTTTTATTGAATATGTATGGACTTTGCTTTATATTCTTTGGGCCCAATTCTTCACTGCCCATTCTTCAGCTATTTGCACCTGTTCAAAGTTGATGCAAAACACAACCAGATCAGAACGGCAAGTCTTTGCACAAATGCAGTGCAGAAAAGAATCAGGCCCTTTATGGTGACCGCATTTGAACACCAGAGTTTCCATGCTTCTCACCACTAAGACTGCATAATATAGATCTGAGAAGGAATAAAAAGATATTTGATATTAAGACCAGATATTGCAATTTCTAACCTTCAGAAAACAATCAGTGTCTAAGCCATGCAAAAGAAGGCTTCTAAACGTAATGACAAATCGTTATCTCAGGCAATAGGAACTGGCTCATATGGTGGAAAAATGTGGGGTTCTGCGCTTAAGAGGTAAAATGCAATGGGAGGAAATATGGAATGTATATTTAGTAAATTAATGGTTCTGTCAGTAGAAATTTCAGAGGCAAATAGCAATGAACAAGGAATGTAATTGAGAAAGAAGCTTGCATAGATTGCTAACCACAAAACTGTGTTTCCTTTTTTTAAGGACTTATTTTTAGTGCTTGATTTAACGATAATAGACCAATAACCCTTTAAGGAAAAATGCGCACACACACACACACACACACACACACACACACACACACACAAAAAGCCTTGCTGAGGGAAGAGCCTGCAACATGGATGTTTACCCTGTATATGGGAATAGACACCAGGGATGGAGTAGATATTCTGCTGCTATAGAGGTGATACCATTTCTCCTCCCCTGCTATGCTGTCTATTTACATGGTGTTATTAAATGTGGAAGGCTGGAATGTCATTATCTCAGTAACGCTGCCCAGGCTGCCCAGTGCTTCTGTCCTGGGAGTGCCAATGTTCTCATTACTAACAGCGGATAAGGCAGCCTGCTAATTCAGCAGACCTCGAAGTTACTCATAAAGACAGACCACAGACTTGGTTTGCCGGTGAAGGACCTCGAGAGCTTTATTGTCAACGAAGCACGGTACTAGCTCCCTGGATCGGTCTAAGGTATACTAAAACATGTATGCTTGTTACAATGGACTCGGCTCAGTCAGAAGCCGGACTCGCTGCTGCCCCCTCGGCTGGACAAAGGGGTAAGGCAAGGTACCCCAACACAACTGTTATAAACAAACAACTGGGACAAAGAACCTGCGTACCACCTTACGTGTTTCATGACATTTGTTTGTTTCCTCCCCTTGTTCCTGATATCCCTATTAATTATTTTGTCAAACCACCTTATCTTCTATTTGATTGGGGTGTATCCATACTAGCTGGAATATATTTACGTCAATAGTAGTGCCTTGTACACTAGTAACAACTTTGCCAAGTTCATGTACTGGACAGTGAACTTGTAACCATCTGCTTTAACACATGGCCTGACTTTGGTTCACAGGCTCTGGTTCAGGCCTCAGATCTTGCACCAGGCCCAGTGATCCAAGCTCTCTCTCTCTCTGTACTAGATAAAGCCATCACCATTGTAGTATCTGAGAACCTCACAATCATTAATGTATTTATCCTCACAGGAACCTGTGAGATAGAATACCCCCATTTTACAGATGAGAAACTAGCACAGGGTAGATTAACTGACTTGCCCTGGGTCATACTGGGAGTCTATGTAAAAGAGCCAGGAATTTAAACTCAAGTTCAGTTCAGATTGAACCTAAAGTAACATAAAACAAATAGGGAAAAAAGAGAAATAACCAGTAATTGCTATAAATTAGAAGTAATGGATGTACAAAATGGATAAGGGAAGCTAAAGACCTCAGGGAAAATGCCATGGCTAGCAGGGCTAAGGACAATAAGGAGTTATTTATGTCTATTAAGAACAAAAGAAATCATAACAACGATATATGTCCCATTACTAAATGGAGATGATAAAATTGTTAATGATGCAGAAAAGGCAGAAGTGTTCAATAGCTATTTCTGTTCTGTATTTGGAAAGAAGCAGAAAGATATGCTTGTATCACATGAGGATGATGACATACTTTGCAGTCCATTAATAACTACATAAGATGTTAAACAACATCCAAGAGTAAATATTTTAAAATTAGCAGGCCCAGATAACTTGCACAAAGAGTCCTAAAAGAACTGGCTGAGGAGATCTTTGTCCTGCTGTTAATTTTTAATAAACCTTGGAATACCAGTGAAATTCCAGAAGACTGGAAGAGTGCTGTGTTGTGTCAATATTCAAAACAGGCAAGTGGGATGATGTGGGGAATTAGGCCAGGTAGCCTGACATCAGTCTTGGACAAAATAATGGAAAAGCAGATACAGGATTCACTTAATCAAGCATTAACGGACAGGAATATAATTGATGCCAGTCAACATGGTTTTATGGAAAATACATCTTTTTGACTGGTCTCATCAAATACATCTGATTTCATCCTTTGTTGAGATTACATATATATTTGATAAAGGTAACTGTGTACATGTAACATACTTAGACTTTAGTAAGTCATTTGACTTAGTATCAAACAGTATTATAATTAAAGAATTAGCACTACACAATATCAATAAAGCACACATTAAATAGATTATGCCCTGGCTAACTGACAGATCTGAAAATGTAGTTGTCAATGAGGAATCATAGTTAAATGAGATGTTTCTAGTGGGGTTCTACATGGATCAATAATAGGCCTGATGCTATTCAACATTTTCGTCAATGATCTGGAAGTAAATAAAATCACTGGTGATAAAATTTGTGGATAACACAAAGATTGTTGGAATGAAAAATAATGATGAGAATAGGGCAGTCATGCAGAGTGATCCAGATTGCTTAGTAAACTGGGCCCATTCAAACCCAATGTGTTTTCACACAAACAAACACAAAGTTACACATCTAGGAAAAAGTCATGCAAGCCATACCTACAGAATGGGAAATGGTATCTTGGACAGCAATGACTCTGGAAACGATGGAGGGGTCAGACAGGACAAGCAACTCAACATGATTGCTCAGTGTGATACCACGGGGAAAAGGGCTGATGAGATAACTGGACGTAGAAAACAGGGGAGTTGTGTGTAAGAGCAGGGAGGGATTTTACATCTGTGTAGGGCACTGGTGAGTCTGATACTGGAATACTGCGTCCCGTTCTGGTGTCCACATATTAAAAAGAATGTTGAAAAATTAGAGAGAGTGCAGAAAAGAGTCACAAAAATTAGTCAAGATCTGGAGAAAATGCCGTACAGTGAGAGATTTAAATACGTCTATCTGTTTCGATTACGAAAAAGAAGATTGAGAGGTGACGTGATTACAGTATATCAGTACCTTCACAAGGAGAAAACACTGGGTACTTCAGAGCCGTTTAATCGAGTGGAGAAAGGCTGAACAAGGACAGATGCTTAGAAGCTGAAGCTTAAACAAATTCAAAATTGGAAATAAGGCATGCATTTTTGACAGGGAGGGTGATTAATCACTGGAACAAACTTCCAGGGAAAGTGACCCCGCAGTGACTGCGGGGTCACTACTGTCATTCATTGGTCTGGGGAAGGATTCCTGCCTCCTGCTCCCCCATGTAACAACCCAGAACACAGTCCGGTTATTGGGTTGGGTGCTGGACAATGGGGAAAGTTCTCCCTTCTGAGCTGCTCCGTGTCACATATCAACAGTTCTATGGCAGGGCTTACACTCGCCGAGCAATTCCACTTTATGTTTGTAAGAACTTAATGTTTTTCCCCTCTGCGCAAACTCCCCACTGATTTGAAAGTCATTGGATTTGTGTTTTCTAAAGGGAATTCAATGAGTTTTCTGGTCTTATTTCACATAGATGTGAAATGGAGCACAAGCCACATGGCAATCAGTTAATCGAGCTGCAACAGTGGTGTGTTAATGGCAGCTCACCGACTAGAGGACAATATCCATATGTTTATTACTCTCCGTCGGAATGTGTGTGCGAGTACTCTGTATGGAAAGGAATTTGTAAGTGAGAAAACATCGTCAAACAAAAACTTTTTAAGCAAAAGTATTGACATAAAAATGACCTATTGGCTTGATATCCAGAGGCACCAAAGACACTTTCTGCAGAAAGACCTTTTTTTGTATAGTTATTGAAATGTTATTCTCACCTTCAAGTTGTTCTGTTTGATCAGTATATCCATCTCTCGTAGCTTGTTCTCCAGGGATACTTTGTTGTGACCTCCCATCCCAAGTTCCATTGATTTCATGGCGCCCTATTGCCAGTGACTTAGTTCTGATTTTCTTCTATTCTGTACTTTTTGTTTGAGAGGAACCAGGAACATTGTTATGTAGGAACCATTTCTGACCATTTATTTGGGATCACACAGCAACATCGCAAGGATTCCTGTATGAAAGATTTGTTGGCCAATTGCATCAATTTTGATAAAAGTTTGTTTTGTAAAAAATTGGAAACAATGCTTTGAAAATGTTAAAATGTCCTGATTTGACAGTTTTAGAATTAACATGCAAATAACGCTGTCATTTCTTTTTCCTAGTGAATAAACCCTTAGTTAGGTTACTATAGGATTGGCTGCCAGCGTTGTCTTTGGTGTGAGAACTGAGGTACAAAGTGACCTGGGGGAAGTGACTGGTCTCTTGGGACTGGAGGCAGCCTGAATATTTTGTGATTTTTGGTGTAAGTGACCATTTATCACCCGGTCCAGCTTGCCTGGGTGGCAAGAGAGACTGGAGAGCCCAAGGGGACTGTCTGTGACTCCAGGGTAAGACTGGTATAGGGCTTCAGGGGTTCACACGTGTTACTGGGTTGGTGAAATCTAATTACAGAACGTGCCACCAGTTTGGGGTCTCCGCCCTGCTTTTTGACAGTCTGTCCTGAGGTTGGCACTCACGGTGGTTAACCACTCCAGACAACGTGACAGAGACATCCAATTTTGATTTCAGACCAATTTACACCAACTAAGGATATGGCTCATGATCATATGCAGGGCTGGTGGAAGGATGTTTCGCGCCCTAGGCGAAACTTCCACCTTTCCCTCCCCGCCCTCGTCTCCAAGCCCCCACCCTGAGGCGTCCCCCCCCCCCGTGGCAGCTCCCCCCCTCCGCCCTGACGCGCCACCCCCCTGCGGCAGCTTCCCACCCCCCACCCTGAGGTACCCCCCCGCCGCCCCAGGGTTTTTAGCAACCCCTCCTAAAAACAGTAGGGTCAAGATTCCAAACACAAGCTTCATGATCATTTAATGTTACCTTTGGGAAACATCCATTCCCAACATGCCACCATAGAGGTCACCAGACTGAACTGTAATTAAAACAGAGTAGTGTTATATTTTCCTCATTGATTACTATCTACAATACTAAGGAAAGTAAAAATTGTTTCTTTCTAGAATTTCTCCAAAATATTCCGTTAGCAAAATATGTGACTGAAAAGAGGTAAATGCCTTGGCTAAGCACAATCAAGAAAGGAATCAGACTTTTGAGGGGGAGGGAGGGAGAGAAAGTGGGTGGGGTAAGCAAAACAATTAATGTTGAGGTGGGTTGAAGAATTTAGTAGAAATAAGAAAGAATTGCTCTCGAACTCCATTTGTTTGTTATGCAGTAGCGATGGAGCCAAAATATTTTAACCGATGGGAATAAATCTCCTTTGACCTAGCACTGACATGGTGGAGATACCAGATTAATAAATATTCATTATCTGTATCTTCCAATGGAGACCCAATTTACCAGCATGCTGTGCACGCTGCTGCACAGAACTGCATTTCAACAAAGGGGATGTAATGTAAGCAACAGTGAATGGCATTTTTTACTGGTGAAACATGGTTTCCAGCAGCTCTGGGCCCACAAAGGTTGGATCGTGTAAGTGGCGAACAGCGCGGTGGGGAAATGGTTTTGCTCCAGAGGAAAATGGAGACACGAGTAGTAAATTATTGGCCCTAAACCCCATTCAAGTGCAGCCAACGATCAATTCAGGGAACCACAATTAGCACAATAAATCCTGGCACAGTCGCATGTCCTTGATCCTGCAATTAACAGTGCATTTGCTCACTAATTGTGTGCCAGGCTGAAGCATCATTAACAGTAGAGAATTTCTGTTTGCCTTTGAGCTCTACCAGCTCCGCAGCATCAACCATCTTTAAGATTCATTTCCAAATCCCAGTGTTACATCACACCGCTATCGTGTGGGACACAGAGCAGCCAGCTTTAGTGCACCGGGTGCATTACTCAAGTCACCAGGGTTGTATCTGTGCTGTCCATTTCCTCTCCCTGCGGGCAGGATGCCACCTTTCGTAGCTGTGAAAATCCCCTCCATGCACGCAGGCCCTGCTGCTCCCATCTCTCCAGCTTTTTGCAGTTCGGCTCTGCCCTCCTGTGCGCCTGCTGCCCCGCTTCCGCACATCCCTCTAATTTTGGCATTGTCTGCAAATAGGACTGTGATTTAGTTCATACCAAAGCAACCCCAATGAAGAAAGTGATAAGGGAGACGTGGGAAGGGCAGAGAGGCTGTTTATTCCTTATTTTATTATTTTTTTCTGGCCAAAAAGCTTTTTTTGAATCCTAAAATGGCCCTGGGCTAGACAAAAAGCAGGGAGTTGGAGACTACCAGCTGCCTCAGGCCTGGGACAAGTGCCACTCAGCAGAGTACCTGGAAGTGCTCCAACGGCCCACAGTAGCACACATGCCCCAGTCAGGGACGCATTGGTATAGATCATTACCATGCAACCAATGCAAATATCCGCACACCCAGAGAAAGCTCAGTTCAATGACAGAGAGAAATAACGCAGGTCCAAGGGAAACGAACAATGAGATGAGAAGGCTCCTTTAGCGATTTTCAGGGGACTATGTCAATGAAGTTTGAGAAATGAAAGGGCGGCTGCTTATAATGCATTGGAATTGCACGTTATCCTTTTCTAGGTTAGGCTCTGCAAAAGGCACTCTGACAGCGGAGGCTGTTGAAAGTGACGTCCAAAATGTTGGAGATACTGAAAGACGCCTGCGTGAAAATACTGAGCTCAAAGCAGAGCAAAGAGTGATTTATCCCAGGGACCATTCCACAGCCGGGTTAGATGGTACCACAGTAGCTGAAGTGTCCCAGAATGATGGACTATGTTTTTTTCCTTGGCTGTTTTCACTATAGTTTACAGTGATTAGCATATCAATCAAACAGGATTCTATTAGCTCCAAGCTTTCCTTGAATGCATTTGTATTAGCAGTCCACGCACTGTGGGGCCCCATTAGGAGCTGTCACTTGCTTCAAGCTGAACAAACTTTACAATTCATGCCTGTAACACCGGTCATGGTACGCAGTTTGTTCATTTGTAACCCCGTTGTTCTCTGCCTTTTGATTACAGTACCCACAGGATGTACAAAGTGTGTTCTCACAATCAAATCAGTGTTCACCTTCATTGTTTTAAGCACTTTTAAATTATTTTCATTGTATTACCATGCTCACACCCTATACTTGTTCTTTGATAGCTGCAGTAATGTTGTGCTGTACAGTAACTCCTCACTTAAAGCTGTCCCGGTTAACGTTGTTTTGTTCTTATGTTGCTGATCAATTAGGGAACATGCTCGTTTAAAGTTGTGAAATGCTCCCTTCTAATGTCGTTTGGCAGCCGCCTGCTTTGTTTACTGCTTGCAGGAAGAGCAGCCCGTTGCAGCTAGCTGGTGGGGGCTTGGAACCAGGGTGGACCGGCAGCCCCCCATCAGCTCCCCGCTCCCCTAAGTTCCCTGTGCAGCAGCTGCCTGCAGTTCAGCTGTGTCCCTCCCCTCACTGCCATGTGCTGCTCCTGCCCTCTGCCTTGGAGCTGCTCCCCGAGACTCCTGCTTGCTGTGCCGGGGAGGGAAGGAAGAGGGGGGCTAATGTCAGGGTGTCCCCCTCCCCCCTGCTCCTGCACCCCGCTTACCCCATCTTCCACAGAGCAGGGCTCAGGACAGAGGGAGCTTGCAGCAGCTGTAGTCTCAGCAAGCCGATCTAATTAACAAGGCCGTGTACTTAAGGAAATGCGCATATCTCCCTCCATTCCTGCTGCCTTGTGTAGAGAGAGAGTTAACCCTTGAGGGCGCAGCCAATGGCTAGTTCATCATTGAGCAGTAAGGGAAATATCCCACCCTCTGACTCCTCCACCTCAACCAAGCTTCACAATCATCATCACTGTGTACCAGTAGTAAATTGTTTGTTTAAAACTTACACTGTGTGTGTGTGTGTGTCTGTGTCTGTGTGTGTGTTTGTGTGTGTATAGTCTTTTGTCTGGTGAAAAAAATTTTCCCTGGAACCTAACCCCCCCTATTTACATTAATTCTTATGGGGAAATTGGATTCGCTTAACATCGTTTAGCTTAAAGTCACATTTTTCAGGAACAGAACGACAATGTTAAGTGAGGAGTTACTGTACACAGAAGAGAAGAGCTAGTAAAGGTATGACGGATGAGCTTGCGGTGGGAATACATTTGATAGGAGTTTTATCGTTATTAAGTTAGTTGTTGAATTGAACTCACTCTTCCCCTAAGAATTTCATTTAGACTCTGCAGCATTAGCTCCATCCGGAAACACAACACACTTAATAAGTCAAATCTCCAAGTCTTCAGTTCTCTTCAGGTGGGCAGGTTAATTTTCTGTATAATTAGTTAATTGCAAAACTTTGGCTGGTGAGATCTACTTGAAGGGAAATCAATAGGACACTTCTCCCGTGTAGCTGGAGGGAAAGGGGGGAAAGACAGCCAGGCAACGATTACAGGCTTTGGAAATTCCTTGGTTTTAAGGAATTAGAGCAGGAGGCATAAGTAGTTTCGGACCAGCAAAAGGCACAATGTATGTGCTCTTCTTTGGCTTATCTTTTTCCATCTTCTTGTTCAATGTTCTGGAAACAAATCAGGATGCCTCTTGAACTCAGCTATACATCAATGCCTGGTAATTCATTGCAGTTTATTTATTGCTAGAGATGTTGAACGAAAAAAGATTCTATCCAAATTTGCATGTTTTAAGTGCCCTCCATATTGGACTGATTTTATGGCATTTCAAAGTGATAGTGGAAAAATCTCTCACAAAGTTTAACAATATCTGGATGTTTGTGAACGACACTAAAAGCCACTTGCAGTCCAAAATTCACACTATTGAGAAAGGTCACGTGGCTGAGTGGATTTAACACAGGGCCACTGAGTTGGGAAGTACAACGTTGTAGTCCTCACCCCCTACTGGCAGCCCTGCTGCTCTATAGCAAAGTAGGGCTGGTGGAGAAAGCAAATGTTGATCTGCATCACCCTGGTCAGAGCTGTCTTTACCAATATCTGATGTGGTTCATAAACCTCTGATATTCTAACCTGTGGCATCCTCTGGACCAAGCTAGCTAGACTCTTGTCGACACTCACAAACCAGCATGTCCATTGTGTGTCTAGCGCACTGTCCAAATCAAGGATGACACAGGAATCTTCAGTTACGATTATTTATATCTGAAAGCAGCAAACAGTTGAAAGTTTGACACTATCAGTAGAAGAAGGAATACATCCAGGCCTCCTTGAACCTCATGTGCCACAATGCCTACAAAGACATTGACACTGTTGTATTGAGACCACTACCATCACACTGTCCTCATGGTTTTCTTGTACTCCCCTGTCTGCTTTAATCCATCAGTTGGGTCTTATTTGGGGGGGAGGGACCATCGTTTTGTTATGTGTTTGTATAGCACCTACTTCAATGGGGTCTTGCTTCATGACTCGGGCCCCTAAGTGCTACAACAATGATACATGAATAAAGGGATAGGTTTGCCAATAAAGAAATAGTGACAATATTATTGCACAGGAAAATATAGGGTCTGATTCTTCTCATTTACCCCAATGTAAACTATGAGTAAATCCATCGCTGGAGTTACTCTTAGTTAAGAGAAGAATCAGACCCCTCACACAAAGCCTAGCTAAGGTTAACTCATATCCTTACAAGTGGAAGAAAAAGCATAAAAGCCAACCAGCATTGTCAATAAGGGACAAATAATAAGAAAACAGTAAGAGGACCAAAAATATCACTATAGCTTCACAGCAGAGCAAAAGAGCTGAATAGAGGGACCCTTTAAAAATTGGAAGTCAATCCCTACCGAGGAAAATAGAAAGGAACATAAAGTCTGCCCAATCAAGTGTAAACGTCTAATTAGGCAGGCCAGATGACTGCAGGAGAGCTGTACCAGTCAGCTGGTACAGAGGCTGATTTGAGCAATAGGCTATAGACCACAGTTAATAGTTCTGTAATTTCATATTGGAGTTCCTTCAGAACTCTTGAGTGATACCATCTGGTCCTGATGACTTATTACCAATTTTTTTTAAAAGGCTCCAGAGGCAATGCTGGCAGTTACAGGCTGGTAAGCCTAACTTGAGTAGCAGGACAATTGGTTGAAACTATAGTAAAGAAAAGAATTGTCAGACACACAGAAGAAAACAATATGTTGGGGAAGAGTCAACACAGCTTTTTAAAAGGAAAATTATGCCTCACCAATCTATTTGAATTCCTTGAGAGTGTCAGCAAGCATGTGGCCAAGGGGGATCCAATGGATATAATGTATTTGGAGTTTCAGAAAAGTTTTGACAAGGTCCCACACAAAGGCTCTTAAGCAAAGTAAGCTATCATGGGATGAGAGGGAAGGTCCTCTCATGGATCAGTAACTGGTTAAAAGACTGGAAACAAAGGGTAGGAATAAATGGACATTTTCACAATGGAGGGTGGTAAATAGTCCTCCAATGGTCCGTACTGGGTTCTGATCGGTTCAACTTATTCATAAATGATCTGGAAAGGGGGTGAACAGTGAGCTGACAAAGTTTGCAGACGATGGAAAAGTACTCAAGATAGTTAAGTCCAAAGCTGACTGCTAAGGGTTACAAAGGGATCTCACATGATTGGGCGACAAAATGGCAGATGAAAGTCAATGTTGACAAATGCAAAGTAGTGCACACTGGAAGAAAATAATGCTACCTATATACATACCAAATGATGTGTTGTGAGGGATCAGGGCCTCGAACCTGGGTCTATGACACCCAGCAACTCACCTGGGTAACTAGGGAAGAGCTAGCTTGCAGAGGGCATTGGCCCCAAAGCTTCCAACTGGGGGAACATCCAGCCACCTGATTGGCTAAGGAGTACTATATAAACCAGGAAGTAACAAGAGGAAGTTGTCTGAGCAATTAGAGGAATCCTTTGCTGGCTATTACTATGGACCCCTCCTGCTTACTTGACTCCTGACCCCTGCAATTCTGCCTGCTCCTGGTACCTGTCCTCCCATCCCAGATCCATGTCTACTCCCAGTTCCTTCTGCCCTACTCAAAGCCCATGCTCCTCCACCTTACACCGGACATTGTCTCCGGCTCTGACCCCTAGCTTGGTACCTGACAGTGGTTTTGGTTTTGATCCTCAGCTCTGACCACAAGGCCTGACCGCCCTCACCTCGGTCATTGCATGGGGCCTAAATTAGCTGTTACCACACCAGAAAGATCTTCGAGTCATTGTGGACAGTTCTCTGAAAACATCTGTTCAATGTGAAGCAGCAGTCAAAAGAAGCTAACCGAATGTTTGGAACCATTAGGAAAAGGACAGATAGTGAGACAGAAAATATCATAATGCCACCCTCGAAATCTGTGGTATGCTCACACCTTGAATGTTGCGTGCAGATCTGGTTGCCCCATCTCAAGACAGATATTAGAATTGGAAAAGGTGCAGAGGGGGGCAACGCAAAGTATTAGGGGCGTAGAACAGCTTCCATCTGAGGAGTGATTAAAAAGACTGGGACTGCTCAGCTTGGAAAAGTGATGACTAAGGAGGGATATGATCGAGGTCTATAAACTCATGACTGGGATGTGGAGACAGCGAATAAGGAAATGTTATTTAACCGTTCACATAAGACACAAACCAGGGGTCACCCAATGAAATTAATAGGCAGCAAGTTTAAAAACAAACACAAGAAAGTACTTCTTTACCCAACACCCAGTCAACCTATGGAACTCTTTGCCAGGTGACGTGGTGAAGGCCAAAAGTATAACTGTGTTCAAAAAAGAATTAGGTAAGTTCATGGAGGACAGGTCCATCAATGGCTATTAGCCAAGATGGTCAGGGATGTAATCCCATGCTCTGGGTGTCCCTAAGCCTTTGACTGCCAGAAGCTGGGATGGACGACAGGGGATGGAGACCACAATTGTGCTGTTCATTCCCTCTGAAGCACCTGGCATTGGCCACTGTCAGAAGACAGGATACTGGGCTAGATGGACCACTGGTCTGACCCAGTATGGCCATTCTTATGTCTTCGTGTTGACATAATTGAACAAGGGTTTAGGTAGGACATCTTTTGGGTTGCAGGGAGGGGAAAAAGCAACCTCATGCCATTCCCTGAGAGCATACACACAGCCAATCAACAAGGTGCATTATTTTCTAATTGCATCGATACCAACCAATGGGGAAGGGAGTAGGGTTTCACTCTCAATATCCTCATTTGGGTGTAGTATTTCCAGCAATTATGTTAACACATCAGCAATGCTGATTCCAGTGAAAAGCACTATCATCTCAGAAACGCTGCTGATGAGAATAGAATGGTCAAGTGCTGTATAAAGAGCAGTTTAGCCCGACAACACCCCTGTGAAATAGACATGTATTGCATCTTGGTTAAAAGATGGGAAACTGGGGCAGAGAGATGGTGGCCACAATCCAACTCTACCCAAAGAGAACGGAAAGACTCCCAGAGATTTGGGCCCCAGCTACCTTGTTGAGCTGAGCAGTGAGGAGGTAAATATTTTTATTCCTTTTCACATTTCTGGAGCATAAAATCAACCTTTCCGCCCTTGTGTTCATAGCCACCTGATTGACTTTGAGGTGTAAACAACATTGCACACACAAATCAGGCAGCTAGAAGCCGAAATTCTGCCATCTTTCCCTGTAATTGGCAAGTAGAGAAATTGCTGGTTAATCATTATTCTGGTGGAGGAGGGAGTAGCTGTTCGTACTGAAACATCCCCACAGCTCTGCTTTCATGCTCTCTTTTCTCATGTATACAATGAGTGCTGTATTGTTGTACTCTGGGTATACGTTTTCCAGAGGAGACATATGTATTCTAGAAGGGTCTATTTTACTAATGAACATGAATACTCAGGATGGCACACAAAATGAACATAGGATTTATGCATCGTTATATGGTATTTTGTGCCAATGCAATTTCACCTAAGAGGAGCATGCAGCAATTCTAAATGTGCATTTGCTTATTTTAGATAATTACCTTCCATTTAGCCTTCTTCGGGCTCTTAAAAATAAAGGAGAATATTAAAAGGATTGAGTAACTCTGCTCCCTATGATTATGGCCAATGGATTGTCACATTTTGTCTTTGAGCTTGGAAATCTAAATGGAGGACGTGCACAGGAAAACTTAGCCTACGATGCAAAGAGTCCTGTGGCACCTTATAGACTAACAGATGTATTGGAGCATAAGCTTTCGTGGCTGAATACCCACTTCTTCGGCTGCATGTAGTGGAAATTTCCAGAGGCAGGTATAAATATGCAAGCAAGAGTGAGTCAGGCTAGAGATAACGAGGTTAGTTCAATCAGGGAGGATGAGGCCCTCTTCTAGCAGTTGAGGTGTGAACACCAAGGGAAGAGAAACTGCTTTTGTAGTTGGCTAAACTAGCCTGACTCACTCTTGCTTGCATATTTATACCTGCCTCTGGAAATTTCCACTACATGCATCCGAAGAAGTGGGTATTCACCCACGAAAGGTCATGCTCCAAATACGTCTGTTAGTCTATAAGGTGCCACAGGACTCTTTGCTGCTTTTACAGATCCAGACTAATACTTAGCCTACGATGTAACTGATACGTATTGTACCCTGAATATCTAACATTGAATGTTCATGTAGGCAGCCCCTCAGTAAGGGCTGGTCCACACTTACCCCCCAAATCGAAGTAAGGTACGCAAATTCAGCTACGTGAATAACGTAGCTGAATTCGACATACCTTACTTCGACCTTACCGCGGTTCAGACGCGGTCCACACGCGGCAGGCAGGCTCCCCGTCGACTTTGCGGTACTCCTCTCGCTGAGCTGGAGTACCGCAGTCGACGGGGATCACTTCCTGGTTCGATTTATCGCGTCCAGACCAGACGCGATACATCGAACTCGGAACTTCGATCCGCAGCCGTCGAACTACCGGGTAAGTGTAGACTAGCCCTAAGAAACCTTGCAAAGATGACACTATAGCCCATTGTTATGGCAGCAGAGGTGCTGGGGTAGTCTTGGTCAGTGACTAGTGAATGTTTCTGGCAATGAATAGTGACAAAAGGAAGCTGCCTTTAGGATTGTGTTTTCCTCCCCATGGAGGCTCATTTACTTAGAGTCCATCTAGACAGCTTCCTTCTTGTTAATGAAGACATTGTTGGCAGGACCCTACTGAAAATGAAGTTTTACATCTCACTTCAATTGTTTCCATTACACATTTTAATTTCATTAAAGAAAATAAATTAAACAATGTATCACAACAAACCATTTGTTAAAGAGAAAAAATGCAAAGTAAACCTGCCAAATATACAGCCTCTTAGCATAACAATTCGCCCAAATGAAGTGGACTCTACTTTCATTTGAGAACTTTCATCACATAGGCGTGCATATTTGCTTACGTTTGTGTCTTACATACTCAAGGTTTAGGGCCAAATTCAGCCTTTGGATGTATGCCTATGCAATTCTCATTGACGTAACAGTACATCCAAGGTCAGAATTTGCCCATTTGTAAATACAGCCACAACAGTTGCTTCCATAAAAAGTAGTACTGTATTCAATTATTTTCAGTAAGTATGTGCCACATAATAAATTAAATTAAACTAGAGGACTTCAGGGTCTGGCACTGAACTCTCTCTTGCACTTGAATATTTAATTAAACTGCTTATTTTTCTTAAAAGAATCTTTACAGAGGACCCTTTTCAATTAAAAGTATACAGCATGTGGCAGTCAAACTGCACATGGCCGTGCATTTTAACACAACTAAATGCCAGGTCATATAGCTAGGAACCAAGGATATAGACTGCACTTGCAGATTGAAGACTATGTTTTGGAATGCAGTGACACAGAAAATAACTGAGAGATCAAGGTGAACCAACTGAACACGAGCTGCCAGTGCTCTGCTGTGAAAAGGAAATGTGATGCTTGGCTATATAAGATAGTCCATTGGTCTGATGTAGTGTGGCAGTTCTTACGTTCTTGTTTAGGTGCCTAACGTGGTTGGAGAATGTTAGCCCCAGTGACTGATCAATGGGAATCTTAACCCAACTTCCATTTAAGCAAAAATGGATTTACACAGGTGTAAAACCTCCTAAATTGAGGGGTTTTTTAGCATGAACAAACTAAGTTAGAATGGAGTGTGTAACAGGGACAATTACCTCTTGGGCACCCCCTGCTGCTGCAGGTGGTACTACAGGCCTCTTCCTGGTGCCCTCAGTAGGTTATTGGCCTAGCTTGGCAAGTCTTCAATGGCTTGGCCCTCCAACTGGGTCACAAAAATCCAAATAAACCCTTTATTAAAGTCCAATACCTTAGTCATTTGCCATCGCCAGGGTCCTCAGCCCCAGGCCCTTTACCTTCAGCCTTTGCTAGGGCTCCAAGATAAGGCCTGCCCCTTCTTGGGGTTTATGCCACTTTACCTGTGGCCAGCAGGGGAACCTGGGTCTCCCACTACTCCAGTTTCCAGCCCAGGGACCCGATAAATAGCAGCTACGCACTGCTCAATTCCAGTTCGTTGCGGCTTCTTCCCTGGGCCTCCTTCCTGCCTGGCCCCTTTCAGATTCACCACATATCTCAGGGTGAAGGTTCCTAGGTCGTCACTCTCCCTGCAAACCCATCTAAGCAAATACAGCCAGGCCCAACCCTGGTTATCCTGTGAGCTCCTGTGGCAGGAGAGGAGAGCCCAGGCCGGCCCCAGCTGCTCAGCCCCTGCAGCTTCTTTTATCTAAGCCTGCTGGGCTCTGCTTCTTTGAGGCCTCTCTAGGCAGGACTGGAGGACCCACCTTCATTGCTCCTTTCCTGGGGAAGGGTGCAGTAGGACTGCTGGGCCTCTTGTAGGGAGCTGCAACGGCCAGGCCCATCACAGAGTGGTAAGAACTTACAATTTCACCTTCCTTCAAACCCCTGATGTTTTCTAATGAAAACTGAAATTTTGGCCACTGTCCACATGCTACTTTGGTTTCCTCTACTCAACTGATAATAAATGAACTTTCTCTGAAAAGAGTGTTATTCACGTAAGTAGATTTCATTGAAGCGTCTCCAATGCCTTAGCACATTTAACAATTAGAAATTGTTTTAAACTTTCTGGCCACATTTCTGGAGTGGAGATGTCGGCCCCAGTTCTGCAATGATTTACACACACGTAACTTTACACACTGAGAGTAATCCAATTAACTTCACTGTTAAGCACGTGGTTTTTTTTCTTCCAGAATTGTGGCCTTATTAGTTAATGTATTTGCAATGCTCTGAAGACATAGTGTTATATATAACGTTTAGACAACACCATCTTGTTTGTGTGCCTGGGTATAACCTATAGGCAGCAGAAATATCTATGAAAGTGATACCATGAAGGGGAAGACTTGGGAAGAGGGTTTCAGGAGGAAGAGACTTCACTGGTGATACTCTTACCATCCGATAACAACTGCACTACAGATGTCAATAAGTATTCTTCCAACATTAACTCCTGTACAGACAGATAGTTTTATAAATTCTGCTTATCCAAAACAGGTCAGTCCTGTTGCTCCCAATAATATTAAATAGGAATCTGCAAGTACAGATCTAGTTTATAATAATAATGCTCCCAATAATATTAAATAGGAATCTGCAAGTTTATCTATCTGCTAATGTGTGTGCCCACAGACACCCATACAAACAAGTTTGCACATAGTTCCCATAATATATCAATCAAATTCATCTGAAAGTAGTTTGTAGACTGCCTGAGGCTAATACAGGACTATTGGGCCAACAGTGAGAGCATTTTTCATTTTACTGGCCTGCTCTACAAACGCTAGCAGATAACCAAACCCATTATCTTCTGAACTGAAGAGACTAATGATCTGTGCAAAGATTTTTAAATGCCAAACATTAAACAAACTACAGATTTTAGGGTGTTAATATACTGTAGCGTAGATGGGTTTTTGATAGTCTACCCAACTTTGCGTGTAACTTTGTGACTTCGCCTTAGTTATCACTTTATGAATCAGCGGCTTAGAAAGATTTGATCTTTCTCTGAATTTTAGACTTCACACTGAGAGCTCTTTAAGGGAACGTTATTGGGAAGGGCTTAGAAGTGTAAAGAGATGTAACAGAGGATGCAAGACAGTATCAATTCTACTTCCATATGGACACCTGCCGGACTTCAGGTCTTGCGAATGACCTACCGAAAAGGCTCAGAACGAAGACAGGGGAAATCTTCTGTTTCCCAAGCTTTAACTCTGGCTATCAAAGCTGCATCCGTTCAGGGTTCCCAGGCAATGAAAATGAATTCAGCCATGTCATTTACAACAAATATTTATATCATGGTAGCATCTAGGAACACCCACATTGCGATTAGGGCCACGATGTTGTGAGCACTATTCATACAGACAATAAAAGACAATCCCTGTCCCAAAGACAAGACAATAGCCATCCTGTACAATGTGGAAATATTAGTACCCCAGTTAAAACAAATGCTGCACTCCCTGTAATTAGGAGTGGTCATGCTCAAAAACCTTTCCAATTTTGTGTTAAATGACAATGTAACATTACGTCAACATTTGAACAATTCCTTATCCTTCACACAGGAAACATGCAAATATGAAGGTAACATTATTAAGTCATCTAAGGAAACTGAAATACTGTTTCTGAGTGACCACTGTATGTATTGTAAGAGGTCACTTGTGCTTACAAAATACATTAGTGGTTCACTCGCTGAATCTAAACTGGTTATGAAAAGTACAATTATATATGTGTGTATTGATATGATGTTATGTAGGTTTCACCCACTGCTACAATGATCAGCACGCCCCACAACACACCTTTCAAGATTGTTGGGTCCTACACACGCCTATCACAACATGTGGTGTACCTAAGCCAGCACACTCAATGCCCCAACAACCACCATGTGGGAGAAAACAATCATTACGCTCTCAAGGGAACTTGCAAAGGAAAATAATAAAAGACAAAAACACTGTATCATTGGTGGGTGAACACTTTTCACAAAGTGATCACTATGATCTGACCTCTCAGTCCTCATCCTCAAAGGAAACCTGCGCAGCACTTCCAAAAGAGGAGCCTGGGAGCTTCAATTCATAACTTTGCCAGACACTAAAAATCATGGTCTTAATAAAGACACTGGATTGATGACTTATTACAACAACCTGTAACTCACTAACCTCCCCCACTTTGATCCTGTGACTACAGACAAGGCCGGCTCCAGGGTTTTTGCCGCCCCAATCAGCAAAAAAACAATAAAAAAAAAGCCGTGATTGCTATCTGCGGTACTTCGGCGGCAGCTCTACCGCCGCCGCTTTTCGGAGGCAATTCGGTGGCAGGTCCTTCGCTCTGAGAGGGACTGAGGGACCCGCCGCCGAATTGCCGCCGAAGAGCCGGACGTGCCGCCCCAAGCACATGCTTGCTGGGCTGGTGCCTGGAGCGGGCCCTGACTACAGAGGTGTTAACAGGCCACTCTAACTTGAATGGTCCATTAGAATATTTGCTACCTACTTATGCTAAACTATCTGTTCGACCTTGTGTTTAGCAGTGACACTCTGAGTCCCTTTCCCAGGCTATGGCTACACTTGCGCTGTCAGTTTCAACGGGGATAGTGAGCCGGTGAAAGAAAAGCGCTGGTTTGTGTCCCCACTTACTTCCACAAGCCTCAGAGAGTGTTTACATGTACAGCACTTCAGCGCACTGAGGGCAGCTATTCCACAGGGCAGCTCTCTCCATTTTGATGACAGGTCTTGTGGGCGGGGAGGGGGGTGATTGGGGGGCATCCTGAGTCCCTGCACAGCCTCCTCTCCCCAGACACCGATCAGCTCCAGTAGCTCAGAATTACTCCAAGCAGGGGATCGTTTGCTCCCTGGAGGAGGCATTGTCACCTGGCCAGATGACAAGTGAGCACTTGCCAAGAAAACAGGAAGGGGAGTTTCAGAGTTCCCAGGGCTTTACCGGGGGAGGGGCGGATGTCTGTTTACCTGGCGTCAGAGCAGCAGAGCTGCTGGCCAGAGTGGTCACCTAGCCACTGGTTTCAGAGTAGCAGCCGTGTTAGTCTGTATCCGCAAAAAGAACAGGAGTACTTGTGGCACCTTAGAGACTAACAAATTTATTAGAGCATAAGCTTTCGTGGGCTACAACCCACTTCTTCGGATGCATATTGAGTGAAACATATCGAGGAGATATATATACACACATACAGAGAGCATGAACAGGTGGGAGTTGTCTTACCAACTCTGAGAGGCCAATTAAGTAAGAGAAAAAAAACTTTTGAAGTGATAATCAAGGTAGCCAAGTACAGACACTTTGATAAGAAGCAAGTGTGAGAATACTTACAAGGGGAGATAGATTCAATGTTTGTAATGGCTCAGCCATTCCCAATCCCTGTTTAGCCCTGAGTTGATTGTGTCTAGTTTGCATATCAATTCCAGCTCAGCAGTCTCTCGTTGGAGTCTGTTTTTGAAGTTTTTCTGTTTTAAGATAGCCACCCGCAGGTCTGTCATAGAATGGCCAGACAGGTTAAAGTGTTCTCCCACTGGTAGCCACTGTGGGACATCCTGCGGCGGCTAAAAGCTCTGTAAACAGGAAGAACGTGTCTTCTCTTGCACATCACTGCAGAAGCATCACCGGTAAGAGCTGTACGTCTCTCGTGGAGGTGGTTTTCTGTTTGCGGTGAAACTTCTGAATTTCACCGCAAAAAGTCATTGGCAAGTTGTAGACGCTCCCGTGGTTTTTGCGCAAAAAAGGGACTTTTTCTGCTTTAAATGGCAAATGTAGACATGCCCCCAGACTGAGAACTCTGTGTAGTTTGAAAGCTTGTCTCCCTCACCAGCAGAAGTGGGTCCAATAGACGATATCACCTCCCCCACCTTGTCTCTCTAATATCCCGGGACCCACATGATCACAACTACACGGCATAATTCCCAAAAGCAGCATTTTCAAATAAGATAAAGAGCGTGAGGAGATAGAGTGGAACACACAGAAATGAAACTACCAAAGCCACGCTTAGACACCCACCTCGCCCTCATTTCTACAGAAATCTAAGATTTGCCATGATAGTTTTGTTTAACTCTAACTTTTCCCCACTTCACTGGTAAAAATACTGCTCACTGGGGACAGAGACTTCAAAACAAGGGTCCTCTCTTGCAAGGTGTGGAACCTTAACTCCCATTGATGTCACGGGGTTTAGAACGCTCACCATCTCCAAGCTCGAAATGATTAGATCAACATCTAACAGTCTAATATCTTCTTAAATGCCCTGCTACATAAATTATATATTCTGCATCGGTTATATATACACCAGTCCGGAAACATAGCATGCAACAAATTAATTTCATCTTGCACTTCACAGGAACAATTTTCCAAACAATATTGTCTTTGGATTACACATTACTGTAACTAAGCCAAGATAAAAAAGGGCAATATTTGTGGATTTTCAGAGGGCAAATTACTCAGGCTCTTATGTTAGTTGAAATTCAAGACTATATTTGGAACACTGTAGACCGAACATCTCTATACCATACACTCCAGAGATGTGGAGGTCATAAGAAATATAAATATTTCATGGATTGTATTGGACAATTGCAGAGTACTTAGACATTAATAATAATAATTAAAAAGTCAGACCTTTCTGATGCAGGTAAAGATTATCATACCCAATTAAAAATGGGTAAACTGAGACATAAGGGATTTTTATTGGGCACAAGTACAGGTGCAAGCAATAGAATTTAGAAATCTAACACTCCCACGTGTGAGAGCAACACTGTTTGTTGAATTGAATCAGGTAGTTTGTACACACACAAAACACACTGAGATACATATACACGTATTCGAGCGTTTAGTTACATAGCTAACACCTGCGGGTGCAAAATGGGGGATGGTTTCTGAAAGTGTGGACCTGAGGGGTTCCACGGTTCCAGGTCAGGGCAGGACACAGGTTAACCAGCCAGCTCCACACTACAGACTTTCGTCCTAGCGTAGATGCAGTTCTACCAATACAACTGTACCTTTGACTGCATAGCTGTGTGACTCTAATAACCCCTCAGTGCCAACTGGCAAAGGGGTCACAGTTCTGTAACAGGAGTCCCTGATGGACCTGACAAACTCCTGCTACCCAACACATCGCTGTCATTGTAGGTAGCTATCAGCAATGCAATGTGAGAGCTGAAATGAAAATCAGAATCACAGTGATCCTGGTAACCATGGTGTGCTGCAGCTCTGGATGGTACTTAGGAACTTGTGTAATACGTTTATAGCGAGGCGGGGTTGGCAAATGGGTGTTGAGTCAAGCATTCTAAACCATCAACATGGAAGCCACATCTGCATGGGGGAGGGGCGAAATGGGGGATGGGAAGACACAGGAGACCAAACCACAGGGGTTATCCTCACTCTGGGGACAAAACAATGAATGTTGGGAACACAAGAAGATGGCAAAAGGACACATCGTTTTCCCTCACCTTAGAAGCAAAAAGGACAATGCTTTTTGCATTCATGAAAATTGTAGCCCGGTCATGTTGGCTGGTGATGCTGAGAAATGTGGTCAGAAACTATATTAGACAAGGATTTTAGCCTGTTAAAGTTAAGTTTCGATCCTCAGAACTGTCTCTATGTAACCATTTCTGTTTCTGTTATACAATTATAAAACCATAGAATATTAGGGTTGGAGGAGACCTCAGGAGGTCATCTAGTCCAACCCCCTGCTCAAAGCAGGACCAACACTAACTAAATCATCCCAGCCAGGGCTTTGTCAAGCCGGGCCTTAAAAACCTCTAAGGAAGGAGATTCCGCCACCTCCCTAGGTAACCCATTCCAGTGCTTCACCACCCTCCTAGTGAAAAAGTGTTTCCTAATATCCAACCTAGACCTCCCCCACGGCAACTTGAGACCATTGCTCCTTGTTCTGTCATCTGCCTCCACTGAGAACAGCCGAGCTCCATCCTCTTTGGAACCCCCCTTCAGGTAGTTGAAGGCTGCTATCAAATCCCCCCTCACTCTTCTCTTCTGCAGACTAAATAGCCCCAGTTCTCTCAGCCTTTCCTCATAAGTCATGTGCCCCAGCCCCCTAACCATTTTCGTTGCCCTCCGCTGGACTCTCTCCAATTTGTCCACATCCTTTCTGCAGTGAGGGGCCCAAAACTGGACACAATATTCCAGGTGTGGCCTCACCAGTGCCGAATAGAGGGGAATGATCATGTCCCTCGATCTGCTGGCAATGCTCCTACTAATACAGCCCAATATGCCGTTGGCCTTACTCCTTATCTCTTACGTCTTTATCTTTGATAATAACTAATGATAGTTTTCATTTTATCTCAGTGCTGTGATGTTATAAAGGACTTGATCCTGAGCTGAGCCAGTCAAGTTGTGTGTATGCTTCTCCCAGGGGACAGCAAGCGTGGTGGTTTCTGTGAGTGTCCAAAGCCAGAGTCTGGATGCTACCAGGGGACACTTTCAGCAGGGCTTGGGTATACCTCTTGTTATCTGCACAGCAAAGTAAGGGCTGAGATCGCCACCCAACAATGTCCTCTGCGCTAACAGACTGGTGCTGTCAGGGAGCTGATGCCCCGTTAAACACAAACTGTCACAGCCAGGTCGTGGGCAGCCACACCTAATAGTCAGAGCCAGAGTCTGCAGTCATAAGACAGGAGTCAAGAGTCAGCAGGGTTGGGATAACAGAGGTTGGAGGCAGGAGACAAACTGGAGAACAGGAACCGCTCATCAGATACCAGGTGTCAAGCCACGTTGGGATGCCAGGAAGTTGAAGCAGGATGCACAGGGCACACAGTGTAGATCAGGACAAGTCTGTTTTGCACAGAGAAAATGGAATAAACTATAACAGCAAAAAGTGCAGTATAGGCTGCATCCACGCTAGGAGCACATTGCCAGTCGGTACACCAGGACATCCTAGGAAAGTTCAATCTGCCCTCAGTCTACTTCTTAAACTGCACACAAACTCAGATGTCACAAGATGCCCTGACTCTTGTGAGTACATGGATCTAGACAAAGCAGGATATCTTCTGTGGGACAAGGGCTTTATGTGGTGGTTCTTCTGGAAAGTATTTTTCAGTGCTGCAAATCTGGAGACCTAGCATTGTAATAGCCTCTGTCCACCCAGTGCCATGGGATCACCCAGCAGGTAAATAGTTGGCTTTGTAACCGAATACAGTACCTGGTCTGCCTGTCACAAATAGTACCCTACCTTCAGCTGGTACTGCATTCAGCTTCACGTTGCAAGTACTGGGCATCATATTTTGAAAGTGAAATACATTTTTATATTAAATACATGCAAATGTAGAATGGCTTGAAAGAGATCTTCACGGAGCTAGCATTGCTAGACACGGTAAAGTAATGAAAATACCACATACACACTTCAATAAGCCAGCAAGTCCCTTTATATCACGTCATCATCTTAGCTACTGTACATGCCTCAGAATTTTTCAAAATAACTTTAAGAAATGTGTGAGAAAGTTATGAAAGAAGCTACTGGTGTTATTTTTCACAACCATCTACCTTCTAGGGCGGTATCCATGATCAAAGCTGGTTGAAACTATTTTGCCAAAAATATTTTCCTTGAAAAGTTGGGGTGGGGTTAAATTATTTTTTTCATTCCCCCCCTCAAAATGCAAAGCTAAACATTCTTGGGGGGAAAACCTGAATTGTGATTTTTTTGGAATATTTTATTTTCAACATTTTTGGGAAATGGCCATTTTCTCTCTTTCTTTTGTTTTATTTAAACTTATTTTTCATTCAAGAAGTGGGGAATAGTTAAAACAGAAAATGTGTAGAGAAAGTGGCACTTTCACTTCTAAGTGTTAAAATTTAATTGTTATTTTTTCTCAAACACTGGAAAACAATTGAAGTGTGAGAAAATGATAAATTAGTTACTATTTTCCAAAAATGAAAAGACTGTCAGAAAGTCGGAAAAGTTGTCTTTTACCATCCACTTTGTTTTTCAAATTTTCCTGTGGAGAAAATAATTTCTTCCCATTAGGGAAATTTTAAATAAACAGATTTTTCCTTCAAATGTTGCTGTGGGAAAAAGATTTCCATTTCCTAGCTAGCTCTATTAACAAAATAATGCGCAGAGTCATATGACAAATCGCATTAATCAGGCACCTTTGGCCACCTGCGTTCTGAACACACATGCATCTCTTACCCAGCATCATTTCCCAGCACTACTTACATCTCTCAGAACCTTTAGGCAGCCACTGTTGAAAGCAAGCAAGCAAGCAATATTCCCTTCTATTCTCCAAACTTTGCATTCCCCAGCACCAGTGTGAAAACTCATTCTGTTTGCCAGATCTTGATTTGCAAATGTAACACATGCATGCAAACACACCCCATCTCCCCAAAGGGTTACATGTGGATGCAGAGTTTGCATATCGGCAAAACTGCACAACTATTTTGCTTGTCCATGTTTGAAGAACTAGCCCAGAGTACAGCACTAAGACATCCTCATTTTACAGACAGAGGCAAACGAAAAGCAGTGCCAATACATTTTACAGCTCTCTAAAGTATTTCTAGGGCAGTTCTTTTGTGTAAAATATAAGACATGAACAAAACAAACTTGTGAGCAATGTAATACCCCAAAACGATAGCA
Source organism: Terrapene triunguis (assembly GCF_002925995.2). Lineage (NCBI taxonomy): Eukaryota > Metazoa > Chordata > Testudines > Emydidae > Terrapene > Terrapene triunguis. The sequence goes on from NW_020664588.1 coordinate 2,364,443, forward strand.
GTAAAACTTTGTGCCACAAGCCACCCTCATGCAGCCTCTCTCTACTGAGTGTATTTTCAGCCAGGTTGAGGGCCAGCCTTTCGGTGTGTGGGTGCAATCTGTGGCCACATTTTGGCACCTGGAATTTGAAATGTGGAGGAAATCTGACGAGTGACACCTCTGCTCAATGTGACTCACACTCAGTTAGATGTGCAACTGCTCCAGAGTGCACAAAAAGGCGAATTTTTGCACATGCTAAATGCACCTGCAAATATAAGGTCCTCTCCTCTCCAAAATGTACAACTGTGTGTGTGTGTGGCCTTTATTGTGATCTATATTCTTGCCTATCATCATACAACTCATCCTAGATGATCAGGCACTTAAAGGGGACTACATTCCAGAGGCTGCCAGGAGCAGGGGTAAATTTAGAGCCTCACATTCTCCTCCCAAGCACTGTCAGTGAGTGGACTGGCACGGTCACTCTGCCCTTTGCAGCCTGAATGAGATGTTTTAAATGAAACGCTGAATGCACTCCGTGACGGACAGGATTTGACCACAATTCCATTGTGACCTTTTCAATATTCTGTATTTTGTTGGAGTAGCCTCTCTGTCCATTCCACAAAGGTTAGTGGGTTCTGGTGTGTAAGCACAAGACAGCTGGAAAAGCTAAGCTATCAAATTGCACCTTGATTAGAAAGGTCACAATGCTATTGTATAGTGTACTGTTCTACACTACATTAATTTCCAGAACATATAGGTTGAGACTTTCCAAGCTGTATAAAAGATTTGGGTGCCAAATTACTATTAGGTGGATTTGAAAATCTCTCTCATAACATATGAAACTTTTGAAATACTGTCTCTAAAGCAGGAGAATGGTGTGCCGGTCATCATCTTAAATCTAGGGAACATGAGTAAAGCATTTCAATTTGTATGGATGGGTGAGACAAAACTCCCAGAAAGTGTTTTAATTACATATGCCAGTGGGTAAGTCCAATGGAGTCCAGTTTGGGATCAGCTCTAAGGGTAGAAAGAGATGGCAAAGGGGGGATATGATTAAGGTCTATAAAATCATGACTGATGTAGAGAAAGTAAATAAGGAACTGCTATTTACTCCTTCTCATAACAGAAGAACTAGGGGTCACCAAATGAAATGAATAGGCAGCAGGTTTAAAACAAACAAAAGGAAGTATTTCTTCACACAATGCACAGTCAACCTGTGGAACTCTTTGCCAGAGGATGTTGTGAAGGCCAAGACTATAACAGGGTTCAAAAAAGAACTAGATAAATTCATGGAGGGCAGGGATGGTGTCCCTAGCTTCTGTTTGCCAGAAGCTGGGAATGGGCGGCAGGGGACGGATCACTTGATAATTGCTCTGTTTTGTTCATTCCCTCTGAAGCACATGGCATTGGCCACTGTCAGAAGACAGGATACCGGGCTAGATGGACCATTGGTCTGACCTATTATGGGCATTAGTATGTTCTTAAAAAAAGTCACTTAAAACAGCATTTTATATCATGTACCACATTTTCACATAATATAAGATAAACTTGAGAGTATAACTTGAATTCTTCATACACCGGGGATGAATAAAAAAAACATCCAGGGCCAATCTTCTGCTGCTGTAAATTGTAGTTGTTCAATAGACGTTAACAGAGCTGCAGCAATTTCTATAACGGAGAAATTGGCCTTCTAAGTTCAAATGATAAAGATGCAATGAATGAAAGGCTTAAAATTGTTGCATTATAAGATCATGAGTCAGTGATAAACATTCCCAAGATGATGAGATAACTGGGTTGTAGAATGTCTAATTTGTATTGATGCTGCTCCACATACCTTGCAGCATTTACTCACGTTTTCCGTTCCTGCAGACAACATTTTTTCCCCTTAAACGTGAAAATGCTGCAAGAGTTAAGTGGCTTATTAAATACATACACATATCTGACAGGGTCTCTGTGTGTAAGAAATAATATGACAAAGCTGAAGACGTTTTATCCGTAACTACAGGGGTGTTAATGGGCCATATCACATAGAATATGTGCTAATTACTTAAGCTAAACTGTTTGTTCAATCTTATATTTAGCCGTGACATTCTGAGTACCTTTCCCAGGCCTGAACAAGAACTCTGTGTAGCTCGAAAGCTTGTCTCTCACATCAACAGAAGTTGGTCTAATAAAAGATATTACCTCACACATCCTGTCTCTCCAAGTAAAATCCATTTATTCATGTCTGAATATTAGTGACATCATAGCAGAATTTTTGGAAGCCTTCTCAATCCACCGCTAATTTAGCACACTCAGAGGATTACCTCCTAGTCGTTGGCTGTGTGTGTGTTCTCTCTGTTTGCTGTGCCAGCTCTGAGCAGATAAATGGCCCACCAGAACTTAATCGAACTGCCCAAGAAGACTGCATACTCAGTTCAGTGGTGAAAGCTCTCAACCAGGTTTATTTTCAATGAATCATAGAAGCATTGAACTGGAAGGGACCTCGAGAGGTCATCTAGTCCAGTCCCCTGCACTCATGGCAGGACTAAGTATTATCTAGACCCTCCCTGACAGGTGTTTGTCCAACCTGCTCTTAAAAATCTCCACTGATGGAGATTCCACAACCTCCCTAGGCAATTTATTCCAGTGCTTAACCACCCTGACAGTTACAAAGTTTTTCCTAATGTCCAACCTAAACCTCCCTTGCTGCAATTTAAGCCCCTTGCTTCTTATCCTATCTTCAGAGATTAAGAAAAACAAGTTTTCTCCCTCCTCCTTGTAGCACCCTTTTATGTACTTGAAAACTGTTATGTCCCCTCTCAGTCTTCTCTTCTCCAGACTAAACAAACTCATTTTTTAAAATCTTCCCTCATAGGTCATGTTTTCTTGACCTTTAATCATTTTTGTTGCTCTTCTCTGGACTTTCTCCAATTTGTCCACATCCTTCCTGAAATGTGGTGCCCAGAATTGGACACAATACTCCAATTGAGGCATAATCAGCTCAGAATAGAGCGGAATAATTACTTCTTGTGTCTTGTTACAACACTCCTGCTAATACATCCCAGAAGGATGTTCGCTTTTTGGCAACAGTGTTACACTGACGACTCATATTTAGCTTGTGATCCACTATAACCCCCAGATCCCTTTCCGCAGTATACTTCCCAGGCAGTCATTTCCCATTGTGTATGTGTGCAACTGATTGTTCCTTCCTAAGTGCAGTACTTTGCATTTGTCCTTATTGAATTTCATCCTATTTACTTCAGACCATTTCTCCAGTTTGCCCAGATCATTTTGAATTTTAATCTTATCCTCCAAAGCACTTGCAGCCCCTCCCAGCTTGGTAATAGCACCTCATAGTCTGTACAGGGGTACTAAGACCTGTATACCCATTACAATAGACCAGCTCAGTGTGCGGTGGGACTCCCTGCTCCCCCTCTGACCAGACAAAGACACCCCATCTCTGACCCCTCTTTTATACACTGATAAAACAAGTTACGTATTGTCCCTCTGACATGGTTACTTACCGCCCTTTACTTGTACCCATTGGTTCAATCAAAACATCGCTATCCATCACCTTGTCATCTGACTTTATCTTTAAGAGGGGTCAGTTTGTCCCTGTATCATTTTCGGGGACTTTGTTTATGCCATGTCTTGCTATCGGGGTGTTCTGGCACGACCCTTCTGGAATGTGTCTAAGCAAGTGCCCAGTGCCTAGCACTTCTTAGGAGTGTTGGTGATTTTGCAACACTAGCCATATTCTTGCCAAGTTCATGGTCCAGACAGCAAACCTGCAAGCAGGCCTGTTTTGTAACAGAGCATGGCCTGACTCTTAATTCTGCTTTATATCAGCAGGACTTGACTCTGTTTGGACTTTAGGCCTTTTTTACCTCATGTCTCAGGCTCTCTCCTTCTACCACACCAGTGATCAGCCACATACTATCAATCCATCTCCTCACAGATCATCCTCAACTATGATAACCTGCCACCACTCCTTCTATGTTCATTTTCTTGAGGTTTTGCCCTCTCTACATATGACCAATGTTAATTTTTGAGAGCAGAGTCTGATTCTCTCTACTGTTATTGGAGAGAAGCAGACATTTTTGGTAGGATAGAACAATTGAAATAAACTAACTGTATCAATAGGCACAACAACAAAATAATCCTTCGTTAACTCAACATAAGATCATAAGAATGGCCATATTCATACAATCATAGAATCTCAGGGTTGGAAGGGACCTCAGGAGGTATCTAGTCCAACCCCCTGCTCAAAGCAGGACCAATCCCCAACTAAATCATCATCGAGTCAGACCAATGACCAATATCCTGTCTTCCGACAGTGGCCAGGGCCAGATGATTCAGAGGGAATGAACAGAACAGGGCAATTATCAAGTGAGCCATCCCCTGTCATCCAGTCCCAGCCTCTGGCACTTCACCTACTCTGTAAGAATGGAGATTAACATTATTGCATACTGCTAACAAAAGACAGCATGCCAACATCAGGGTCTTTTTTTGAATATATGGGCAAAATTACACCTAGCATCACTGCATAGGGATTAATTTGTTTTATGGAGTTGGAAAATACTGTTTGTTCATAATGACAAATCAGATGATCAAACAGGGATCAGATGGTAGAATTTTTACTCCCTCCTAACTCATCCATTTTCTAGTTCTTGTTCTTTTTCCTCCTCTCTTTTCCTGTTGTTAATGTTTTGACCACATTGTTCCGGGCTGAGCACACAGAGATGACGTTGCATAGCACTAATATTTCATATTCTACAGAAATACAGATTAGTGCACAGTTCCAATGATCAGAGCAATACTGAAGTGATCAAAACTGTTAGAAAACCACAGCCACTTACCTCCTCCTTATTTCCACACCAGGATTCTGAAGAATAATTAGCACAAGATGGAAGAAATAAGGGACAAATTGTGACACCGGGAGGTCAATCATGCTAGTTACCTCCCAGGAGACTAGGGCAGAATCTTTCCTAGGCCTGCTCTGTGTAGCCCCACTCCTTAAGCCTCCTTCCTGTTGCTGCTCCTGGGTGTGACATCTACCTCCTCCTCGCATGGTTTGGGTCCTGTGATGCCTGGTGCCTCTACCCCAGGAGACTCCTCGCTGTGCCCCGGACACTGGGGGCGGGGATGTCCCTTGGGAAAATGGCTAATGCTACCACTTCTGGCCAGGAGCATAAAACACTGTAAACAAGAAAAACACAAGTGCATCAACACAAACCCCAGCAAAGCACTGACACACCCCAAACAACAATATAACCAAGTGAGACTTTATTGGGAGCAGGAACATGGGATCGGGGGAGGGATAGTTCAGTGGTTGGAGCATTGGCCTGCTAAACCCAGCATTGTGAGTTCAACCTTTGAGGGGGCCATTTAGGGATATGGCGCAAAAATTGGTTGGATGATTGAATTGGGGATTGGTCCTGCTTTGAGCAGGGGGTTGGACTAGATACCTCCTGAGGTCCCTTCCAACCCTGATATTCTATGATTCTATGATCTGGGGGTGGACTGGGTTAGGTTAACTATTAAATATTAATAAATCAACACATTTCCCACTCCAACACTCCCAACTCTTCCCAGCCCCCAACTTCCTCTCTGGCACCTTCCCGGGCAGGTTGTACAATGAGGAGGAGTCCACAGGTGGGTGCTGCAGCACTGTGAACATTGGCAGGCTTCAACAAAAAGGTTCCCCTCACTAGGTCTTAAACCCTGGTCCTGGGTCCTCTCCTGGCTCCTAGGTGTGGGGCTCTCAGCTGGCTCTCAGTAGCCAGTGCTGGGTCAGATCTCTGCCCCTCTGGACCCTGGTCTCGGCAGGAGCAGCCATACCCATGAGTGGATCCCACAGCTGTGCAAAGGTTCCCTGGGTGGAGTTAATCAGAGATTCCCTGAGCGGTTCTGTGTCTCTCTCAGCTACCAACTCACAGCTCAAAACTGAAACAGGGTCAGGCTGGGCCCTCCCGCTGAGGGGCTGAGCAGTCCTGGGTCTGGAACTAGTCCCTATTGCCATTCATGACTTGGAGAATGGCGTGGAGAATACGCTCATAAAATGTGCGGATGACACCAAGCCTGTAGGGGTTACAAGCACTTGGGAGGTCAGGATTAGAATTCAAAACAAACTTGACAAATTGGAGAATGGGTCGGAAATCAACAAGATGAAATTCAACGACGACAAGGGCAAAGTACGTCACTTACGAAGGAAAAATCATATGCAGAATGTCAAACTGGGGAATGACTGGCTAGGTGGTCGTACCGCTGAAAAGGATCTGGGGGTTACACGAGATCGCAAACTGAATATGAGTCATCAGTGTGCTGCAGTGGCAAATAAGTCTAACATGATTCTGGGGTGCATTAAGAGGAATGTGGTGTGTAAGACACGGGAGGTCATTGTCCCTCTCTGCTCGGCACTGGTGAGGCCCCAGCTGGAGTCCTGGGTCCAATTCTGGGCACCCCTCTTTAGGAAGGATGTGGACAAATTGGAGAGAGTCCAGAGGAGAACAACAAACATGATAAAGGTTTAGAAAACCTGACCTGTGAGAGAAGGTTAAAAAGCCTGGGCATGTTTAGTCGTGAGAAAAGATGACTGAGGAGGACCTGATAACAGTCTTCCAATATGTTAAGGGCTGTTATAAAGTGGACAGTGATCAATTGTTCTCCGTGTCCACTGAAGGCAGGACAAGAAGCAATGGGCTTTATCTGCAGCAAGGGATATTTAGGTTAGATATTAGGGAAAACTTTCTAACTGTGAGGGTAGTTAAGCTCCGGAACAGGCTTCCAAAGGAGGTTGTGGAATCCCCACCTTTGGAAGCTTTTAAAAACAAGTTGGACAAACACCTGTCAGGGAGGGTCTAGGTGTACTTCGTCCTGCCTCGATGCAGGGGGCTGGATTTGATGACCTCTTGAGGTGACTTCCAGCACCACAAATCTATGATTCTATGATTGTCCCAGCAAACGGCCGGTCCAGACCCATGCAAAAGCCTCCCTATTGGCCTCAGCAGGAGTTTATAGTCCATTCTGTCCCCGCTCCTGACTCCACGCATGCCGGGAAATGGCATCAGAGAACTCTGGAAGCCATTTTGGGTGTAGGCCGGGTTGGCCAACCTGTGGCTCCGGAACCACATGCGGCTCTTCAGAAGTTAATATGCGGCTCCTTGTATAGGCACCGACTCCGGGGCTGGAGCTACAGGAGCCAACTGTCCAATGTGCCTGGGGTGCTCACTGCTCAACCTCTGGCTCTGCCACAGGCCCTACCCCCACTCCATCCCTTCCTGCCCCCTCCCTTGAGCCTGCCATGCCCTCACTCCTCCCTCCCAGACCCTCCTGCACACCATGAAACAGCTGATCAGGAGGTGTCGGGAAGGAGGGGGAGGTGCTGATTGGCAGGGCTGCCGGTGGGTGGGAGGCGCTGGGAGCGGAGAGGGGAGGCTGATGGGGGGCTGCTGACATATCACTGTGGCTCTTTGGCAATGTACATTGGTAAATTCTGGCTCCTTCTCAGGCTCAGGTCGGCCACCCCCGGTGTAAGCCATCAGGTTGGATCTGCTAGAGGCTCAGTCCAGAGTTCTAGAAGCTGGCAAAGTCCAAGTGGGGTTTAAATACACAGGTAGGTAGGAAAGGGGACATGCATCCTACACCCTGCCCCATCACCTATGTGCCAGCCCTCTTTGCCACGATGCCACCGATGCCCTGCTCCCTTCTTGGTATCATGCTACCTGGGGACAGGCAACCAGCCCCTTCAATCCCCAGAACAAGGGCATTACTAATGTAGAATGTCCTTAGGGATGATGGCGGGAAGGGTTCAGGTGTGTGGGAGAAGGGACATATTTTGGCATAATATTTTTTTCCAGTTTAGCACCTGAAAATTGGTTTGCAGGCAACTTTACAACAGGCCCAAGTAGCCGTCTGCTTCATTGTCCGTCAATTTGCAACTAACTCAGTGGTGCTAATAAATTTTCAAATTTATACTGTTAATCACTTCTATAGTGTCTGTCTAATGTACACAGCATTTGGCAAACAGAGCAAGTCAGGTCCCCTTCCAAACGAGTTTATAATCAAAGAGACAAAGAAACAAAAGCAAGCAAAGACAGAGATTGACAACTGGAGTGAGGGGAGGTAGCGGAGCGAGAAAGAACAGGCAGGGCTGGCCTTACCATGAGGCGAACTGAGGCAGCCGCCTCAGGTGCTAGACTGTGGGGTGGGGGTAGGGGCTTCACTAGGACCCAGAGTGTTGAAAATTGTGTCTGCTGCTGGTGCGTATGTATTGTCTCTGCTCTAGATGCACAGAGATGGTGGAGGGCTGTGCTGGAGGAAGGAGGGCACAAGAGACATAACAGGCAGGCAGGCAGAAGAGGTGAGAGGGAATAACAGAAAGCAGCAGGAGCTGCAGGGAGAGAGAGGAGGAGGAGCCTCTTAAGTACCTCTCGAGCACCCCCAGGAGCCTGGACTGATTCACACCAGCTTCTCAGGGAGCTTCCTGTTTCCTGCTGCTTCCCTGAACCCCCTTGCGGAGAACAGGCAGTCAGCTGAAGTAGTAGGAGCCAGTTAGGCCCTTAAGACACTGATATCTTCCCTCACTCAGGCCCTGCTACCAGCCTGCTTATTTGTCCCCTTCAGTTGAGTGTTGAGAGCCACTAACTGGCACAGAGCAGCAGTCATGAGTGAAAGAAGAAAACGCCCCTCTGGGGCAGCATTCAGAAAAAGAAAGAAAGCAACGGAAGCTTTTCTATCTAAGCAGGAAGGAGCTCTCCTGAGATAGACACAAATGTTCACGGTGAGCCTTCCGGCCCCAGTGAGGATGTGAGTGGTGAGGAGATGCCTGATCTTCCAGTTAGTCAGAGTGCAGGTGACCTGGCAGCTACTGCAGCATCCATATCTCCATCTCAAATGGATGTAACCAGGCACATTCCTGAAGAAAAGTGTAATCAGAGAAGAGTGTGGTGGAGGCACAAGAAACAGCTGCTGCTGAGTTTAGTTCCTTAAGTCTAGATGATCCAGGACTGTGGACCCACTTGAGCAGTAGCCTGAGGAATTTCCTTGTACTGCATGGGCCACAGCAAGTGAAAAACTTCATGTTCCCCAAAGACAATGAAAATAGAAGTTTCCATCCAACACATTACTGGTGTGAAATCCCCAATGGTGACAAAGTGGAGAAGCTGTGGCTTATGCACTCAGAAACCCAGAATGCTGCATACTGTTTTTGTTCCAAACTCTTCCAGTCTAATGTTCCAGCCACACTGGGTTCTACAGGAACAAAGGACTGGAAAAATCTAGCTAGAAATCTGGCATGCCACGAGAAGGCAGCAAACCACCAGCGAGCATTCCATAGGTGGAAAGATCTTGAGATGAGACTAAGGTTAAAGGCCACCATAGATGATCAGCATCAAGAGAAGAGTGCATCAGAGTCTCTTTACTGGCTAAATGTTCTGGAAAGGCACATTGCCATTGTGAGAATGCCTGCTACCCAAAACCTAGCACTGCGTGGCACTTCAGATCAGCTGTATGTGCCAAACAATGGAAACTTCCTTAAAATTGTGGAGCTGATGGCTGAGTTTGATGCTGTACTCCAGGAGCATCTAAGAGTCACCACCCAAGAAATGTACACACACCACTACCTTGGAAAAACAATTCAAAATGAGATCATACAGTTACTGGCAACAAAAGTCAAACAGAAGATTGTGTCAGATCTGAAGTCAGCAAGATATTACTCTGTTATTCTGGACTGCACACCTGACATCAGCCATACGGAACAAATGACTTTAATGGTGCATTTTGTAACAACAACAGAAGCTAGTGAAAATGTCCCTGCAATGGTGACTGTCCGAGAGCATTTTCTAGAATTTATTGACATTGATGATACTACAGGAGCTGGTATGACAAATGTGCTTCTTAAAAAGCTGGAAGATACGGGAATTGCGATAGCTGACATGAGAGGTCAGGGCTACGATAATGGTGCAAACATAAGAGGAAAGAACAGAGGAGTGCAGACACAGATCCGAGAGTTAAACCCTCGAGCTTTTTTTGTCCCAGGCAGTTCTCAATCATTGAACTTGGTGGTCAGTGATTCAGCATCAGCTTCTAGTGAGGCTGCTGAATTTTTTATATAATTCAAAGCATCTATGTATTTTTCTCTGCATCAACTCATCGATGGCAAATTTTGAAGCAACATCTGGGAACATCCTCTCTGACACTGAAACCACTGAGTGCCACATGATGGGAAAGTCGAGTGGAGGCGATAAAGCCTATCAAACACCAAATTGGGAAGATAGATGATGCCATAGTTGCCATTATGGGGGATAATGCTATGACAGGAACTGTTCGTGGGAGAACAGTGGCAGAGGGAAATGGAATCACCAGAAACATACATAACTTCAAATTTCTGTGTGGCTTAGTGTTGTGGCATGACACACTGTTTGAAATAAATGTTGTAAGCAAGAGACTCCAAGGTGTTGACCTTGATATATCTGGAGCAATGGAACAACTGGACAAAGCAAAGTCATACCTACATTCTTACCGGTCAGATGAGGGATTTCAAAACGTTCTGAAGAGTGCACAGAAGTTGGCAGAGGAACTTCACACCTGAAGCTATTTTCCCACCCATTCAAGAATACAAGAGTCACCGAAGAAGACGACATTTTGATTACGAGGCATGGGATAATCCCATAAGAGACCCCAAACAACAATTCAAAGTTGAATTCTTTAACCAGATGCTAGATTGTGCAATACAGTCAGTTGAAGAACATTTCATGCAGCTCAAGGAACACAGCAGTATATTTGGGATGTTGTATGATATTCCAAAACTCCTCACTATACCTGAAGAAGACCTATACCAGCAATGCAGGGCACTAGAGACAGTGACACATGATGACACGCGCAATATTGATGCAAGTGATTTAGGTGGTGAACTGAAAGCCCTTTCAAGATACATGTCAGCAGGATCAACTCCAAAGGCTGTTCTGGAATATATGTGCACAAATAAGATGACCATCCTCTTTCCAAATGCTTTTGTTGCTCTATGCATACTTCTAACACTTCCTGTAACAGTTGCCAGTGGAGAATGCAGCTTCTCCAAGCTGAAGTTAATAAAAACACATCTACGCTCCACAATGACACAGGAGAGGCTGGTCGGCCTTGCAACCATCTCAATAGAGCATGAGCTGGCCCAGACTGTGGACCTTCAGCAGGAAGCAGTTCAAATCTTTGCAACCAAGAAGGCACGGAAAGCACCACTTTGATTATTCAAACAGATAAAAATGCCAGTGTTTACTATGCAGACAAGAAAAGTTACAATTGCTGTTCAGGCGTTTGAAAGTTAAGTATCAGAGGGGTAGCCGTGTTAGTCTGGATCTGTAAAAAGCAACAGAGAGTCCTGTGGCACCTTTAAGACTAACAGGTGTATTGGAGCATAAGCTTTCGTGGGTGAATGCCCACTTCGTCGGATGTTGCTTTTTGAAAGTTAAGTGTTACTTAAAAATTTTGAACAAGGGATTTTAAGTTGTTAGTTCTCCTTTATTGGGGTAGGTAGCAGAGCAGTACCATGAGAGGAGTAGAATAGGAAGAAGGCAGAATTGAGATCTTTCAAAGTTTTGGGCCAAGCGAGGGGGCATGGGGGCGTCATTTGAGCTCCCTGCCTCAGGTGCCAAAATGTTGTGGGCCGGCCCTAAGAATAGGAGATGGTTATAACTCATTCACTGATCTGTCCAATGGAGCTACAACAAAGTCATTTTTACTAAAAGAATTTTCCTTTAATGCAACAATTTTTAACTTAAAACTGGTTTTCCACATTCCCTCTAGCTTCTTCCACCACCCACTGAATGACTTTCCCACCACATCAGGATTAGAACTGGAGGAGGCTCAACTCAATTAGAACAAAATTGTAGCAAAGAGGGAAGAAAATGTTGTAACTGGCCAATCTACTGTCATTGTTTGCTCCTCGGCATGGCAGCACCCTACTCTTGGGATCTGAATCATGCCAGTGACTCATGCACCTGCCTGGGACTGTGGGACTATTTATGAATTTGCTGTGGGGAAATTCAGGCTTACCCCATACAAAGCCTACATAATCATCAGTCCATCACCCAAACCTGTGGCCAGGACAGAGCCTCGCTATTCTTCATCCAGCACTCGAAGCTACTAAATCCAGGCGTTGTGGGTGTTCTGGCCCGACACTGCACCCATATTGATTTGCACAGATGGAAACCAGTGATTTAACATCTGACTCATCTCTCCATTGTCATGCATTTCTTTTCCTATTTTTGTTAGCCAATAAACAATCAAAATCCTTTCCCTATTTCTCACTGTTTTCTTTTAGAAAACAGTAAATCCTAAATGTATGCAAGGCACTGTCTGCATTTTAGCAATCCTGTTAATACCACAACATCTTTTATTCCATTTCAATCATAAAATCTCTCCTTGTTATAAGGTTTCCATCGATTTATGCTGGTCATTAACTAAGAATATTTTAAATCAGAGTCTTGTTTTATTAAAAAGTATTAAAATTATTGCTCGTATTATATATATATAGATTTTTGAACTTTTGCTACTGCTACAGGGACAGATAAATATTGTGATTAAGTAAGAGAAGGGGGGGGGACAGCATCTTGCCTAGCATGTGCCAAAATGATTGACAACTGTCATCAATTCTTTACCATCCACCTCTGTGATAGAATTTATCTACAGCCCTGGGACATTCTCATCAAATTCTGGCAAAGGGGCACAGGATGCAGATCTCAGCATCTTTTTGGTGGGAGTGAGAGAGAAGAGAGCTAAGGAAAGTCATATTGGTTGACCACATGGCAGGTCTTAGTGGGGTCATGTGCTGGGGATCGCAGAGCCCATTGGAGAAGGAAGGGAATGCTACTATCTATCTAGCATGGCAAAGAAACAGCACATCCTCTTCAAGATAGAAGCAGGAGTTGAGGGTTACAGGGAAAGGGAAAGATGGAAGATGCCAGAGAGATACTTAACCGCTGGGGGAAGAGTGGATTTGCTCTCCAGGGTTTGGGGTGTGTCAGGGCTGGCTGTGTGGTGGTGTCAGAGGAAAGCCCTTCTGAAAGTCTGGTTTGAGAAGAATGCAACTGTAGCATCAGTCCTCCCTTACTCCTTTTTGGATCAGGCTTGGTATAAAGCTACTACTTTGCCAGCAGCTGAACCTACACTGCAGTTCTTGCAGCTCAAACAATGCTGGGGCATGTCTAACTATTTACTTTTATTACAGTGGCACCTGGACACTTCTATCAGGATTAGGCTCTAGTGTGCTAGGTGCTGCACAAAGGCATAGGGAAAATGGCCTCTAGCCCAAAAAAATGTGAGAGGAAGGATTGTCTTGTGATAGCACTAGGCAGGGACTCTGGAGATCTGGGTTCAGTCTCTGGCTGTGTCACAGATATTGGGTGAGTCACTTCAGGTCTGCGCCAAAGCCCCCATCTTCACCCTGGGGAAACACTCTTTTCTTTACCACCCCCTTTATCTTGCTGTCGTTTCAGACTGAAGGCTCTTTGGAGCAAGGACTGTCCCTTACTCTGTGGTATCTGCAGCACCCAGCACAATGGGGCCCCGGCGTCAGTTGTTACTGTAGAAGTAATAAAAGTTCACACTACACACAGTGTGGAATGTATTCAATTGCTGCTAACGGGTGTGAACCGCCACAACACAACCCTGTTGGAGTAGCAAACTCAAATCTCTACAGAGGTCACCTCCAATTTGTATGGAGAACTACAATAGAGTTCACAACTACCATAGAGTTATATTTTCCCTGTTTACAGGACAGGTTATTTTTAATTCTGTAACAATGATGAATAAAAGCTAAGTAGGATTTCCATTACCATTTTCTTCTTGTATTGCAGCATTTCAGAAAAGCATCTTTCTGCTATGCTGTTTTATCACTAACATCTTGCAGTCTAAATGAAAAAGATTATGCCGGTTCTTATCATTACAATTTATCCTTCTACTGCTAAGAAACAAATTACCAACATATCACAGGATCCAGGGCTCTTCCCTAATGCATTAGAGCCAACAAAATTGTTTGGTGCCTTTACAGCTGTGATTTTTGAAATGCATTAATGAAAAAGAATGACAAAAGTCACGTTAGATTTCCATGGAAGGTAGACACGTTATTTACTAGAACAGTCTCAACCCAATCATGGCTTTCTAATCTCAATACCGTTTTATCATCAATTATGCTGAAATAAAATTTTCTCAGCCAATTAGAATGGAAGGATGCACCAAACCTCTCACCCAAAACTGTACAGTAGTGGTTCGCCTTTTATTCAATACCCTACAATCTGACTGGTTGCTTTCTTTGAACAGCAAAACCCTACAGGCCAGCTAGGTTCCTGTCACCAAAGTCATTCACCTAATGTTTACATTGTTTCTTTGCTCAGATTAGATTAGAAAAGAGAGAGAGAAAAAAAAAAACCCTCTGTGAATCCCTGTCTTTGGAGATGTATACGAACAAGACAGACAGACACCTGTCAGGGATGATCTAGACATACTGGGTCTTGCCTCAGCACAGGGGGGCTGGACTAGATGACCTCCTGAGGCCCCTTCTAGCCCTGCATTTCTATGAATCTATGTCACCAAAGGGGAGAACAGCTTTGCTGATGTGGAGGGAAGGTGATTTCAGTGAGGAAAGGAGGAGGCAGGACGAGGACAGAGAATATGAGAGGATGAGGAGAAGGAAGGAAGGATATACACTTTCCTTAGCTTTTAAAGAAATTACCTGTCAGCAGTGTAACAGCCCATTTGGTCTTTTGCAGTTGTTTTTTCCCCTCTTTAATTTCCCCTCTTTAATTTATATTGTGAATATTTAAATAACATCTTCAGCCAGGGCCGGCTCTGGCTTTTTTGCCGCCCCAGGCAAAAAAGCCTCTGGCTGGAGTCGGGGGGGGCGGCGGCCGGAGCCCCGGGGCGAGGGCGGCAAGCCCCGGCGGGGGCTCCGCTCGCCGGGGGGAGGGCACCGGAGGCGGCCGGAGCCCTGGGAGGAGGGCGGCGAGCCCCGGCGGGGGCTCGGCTCTCCCCCCCACCCCGGCGGCCAGAGCGTCGGGGGCAGGGCGGCGAGCCCCGGCTGGGGCTCGGCTCTCCCCCCGGCGGCCAGAGTGCCGGGGGCAGGGCGGCGAGAGGGCGGCGAGCCCCGGCTGGGGCTCGGCTCTCCCCCCGGCGGCCAGAGCGCCGCGCCGCCCCCCTCCAGGTGCCGCCCCAAGCACCAGCTTGGGTGCCTGGTGCCTGGAGCCGGCCCTGTCTTCAGCAGAGTCACCCAGTTATAACGTGAAGCTCTCTCTGTGAGGTACTAACCATCTCCCAAGATGCTAAACTCGGAGGCCTTTGGCCTGGGGTTTCTCCAGCACAGGCCATGGTTATTACCTCCTAACCGTGAACCAGCCTTAAGTCACCATTACAAAAATGACATCATAAAACAACTTCAGACTCTGAATAGTCTCTTTAATAAGCTGAATGCTCTGTACGGTACTGCAATAAAAGAAAAAGCATTCATAGGGGAGTTTACGATAAACATTTTAAAAAAGAAAAACTTTCTATGCATATAGAAAATGGGAGTTCCTTTGTTAAGTCTAACAGTAGCTTTGCCAGCACAGTTAACGTGTGTGTGTGTGTGTGTGTGTGTGTGTGTGTGTGTACACGCACGTGCAAGATGGAGTTTTCACTGGCACACTGCTCTATAACATAGAAGCTATTTCTTTCTCTTCTGTAGCTTGAATTCTGATCTCCCCTTGAAGAGAAAAGCAGTTCTTCCCTCACTTAGAGCTGTGTAAGCCATCCCCACATGGACCTTGGTGGTGTTTTGTATCTGTGTAACACAGATCAGAACCGGGCCACGGGTCTCTATAATGAGTGGAGAGGCAGCAATACAAAGAGCAGCAAATTCACATTCAGTTCCAAACACCGCTGTACCTGAAGGCACAGGTTTTGACACCTCTTGCTGAGCTACACACAGGCTGGGGGGAGGCACAGAGAGACCGAGGATGAAGAAATCAAGGTGGGAAGGTGAATGTGTCAGAAAGTTCTAATATTAATAGATTTTAAGAGCAGAAGGGACCACTGTGATCATCTAGACCCATCCCCTGTAGGGCACAGGCCATAGAACTTCCCTGAATTAATTCTTGTTTGAACTAGCAGTAACGATGGATGCTGGGAACAGACCCATGAACTACAGCAGTGTGCTCCCAGCCCAACCACCATCCTCGTGATTTGTCAAACGGCGTGTTAGCTTGGAGGAAACACCCCCATAACAACATGAATCCCAGCAGAGCACTCCCCCCCCCACTCCCCCGCTGAGCACTTGCAGGTTGGGCGGTGGGGGTGGGGAGCTGTGTTTCAACTGGGTCAAGGATGGGAGGGGGCAGAGTGGGGGTGGGGCACAGGCAGGGTAGAGAAAGCTGCCCCTCCCAGGAGGAAATCGCAGCTATGAGGAGCCAAAGCTGGATTCATAGATTTTTTCCCCCACATTATTAACCTCAACTGTATATGTTAAACCGCCAGTGGCTGGATGGTTTGAGGGCCCAAATTCTGTTTCACTCATGCTCAGCAGCATTTTTCTCCACGGCTGGTGCCACCACAGCCAGCCAACAGCACCGCTCACAGAGTAAGGAAGTTGTCAACATGAGCAAGTGCGCCCTGACTAACCAGTGCTGAAGAGATGCCAGAGGAGAGTTAATCTACACTATAAAACTCGTGAGGACTACTGAGGACTAACGCTTTGTTCCTAGCGCACCCGCTTCATCCTATGGCGGAAATATCCCACAGCCATGCCATTGGGCAGTGAGGCTTCTCAACAAACTGGGCCTGTGAGTTATGCCCAGTGGTGGTAGCTACTCACGTCAGTCATTCCACTGACTTCAATGAGAGTTTTGCCTGAAAAAGAATATCAGAATGAGCCTCCAAATGGGAATTGTGTTTCTCCCTTTATATATTTATATATTCACTCTTTGCAGTAACAACAGTGATCTCTAACTCGGGCATCTCCTAGCTCCTGACGTGACCGAGGTTGCAGCCCTTACAATACACCCTGGCCCTCGTCTCCTACTATTGGTCATTAACTGCCAGGACACGTTCTCCTGCTCAGTTATTTTGGCTGCCGTCTGCTAGCACTTGCTTGTTGTTCAGTGTGACTTTGTCGTCACTAATACAGAGACGTGCTTTAAACACGTCGGCTCTCCTGCTGTGGGGTTTAAACTGCAGTTTTACCATGCGGTGTAAGTAGGCCAGGCCAGGCACAGAGGTGGCGAGTGGAGATGGTGCCAACTCCGCTTGCCTCCCTCATGGTAACATGTCAGGCGCCGGGTCTGCACTAGGGTTATCCTGCTTGTAAACAACCAGCCCTTTCCCACAGGGAACCCAAGGCCTCTGTGCAGAGCCAATGCTATGGTTTGAAGGGTCGAGATCAGTACCCATTGTGGGATGCTTACATGGAAATGAATGCGTCACAAGTTAACATTCAATAAATGCCTCACTCATATAAATTAAACATGGGTCATGCTGGCCCTTGGCTACACACCTATGCATGGAACTTCCTTCTGCCTGCCCCTGCATTGGCTACCCAAACCTTGGGCCTGAGCCCAAAGGAGTCAAGGGGCATTATTCCACTGTCCGAGCAGGGGAAAGTGTGGAGGTGGGGTCTGGGCATAGACTTGGCACCCCCTCTGCAATGCACAGGCCAGCACAGTTCACAAGGCGTGGAAGCCAGTGGGCAATATGGACCAGCAGCAAATTCCTTCCCCCCTGCAGTGGGGGGGGATTGTGCCTCTGAGTCACAGCTCTGGCCCTGCACTGCTGCTGGGGCGTGCTGAAATCATGGCCCCAAACACAAGCCGTGTGGCAAAGCCAGAAGCTAGTCGTCTTTGTCGGGAATGGCAATTTCGAATGAACAGCCATTCGGGGATTCAGAGCAATAACTGCAAAGATTTGATACTGTCCTTTGGACCATTTACAGGAGAGCGGCATGAGGGTTTGAAACATACACAGAGTTTCTGTCTCTAATGCAGCCACAGTCTTTTTCCCAACAAAAAGATTAAAATGTAGGAGATAGGAATTTCAGCATTGGCCTATCACTGCTCCCGGAATAGGGAAGTGAGGGAACTAAGGGAGCTTCTGCATTTGGGGTACTAGGTAGAAAATCAGCTAGAGAAAGAGACATGAGTGTCCCCTTTTCCTGCCATAATCTCTCACTGACAAGTGTTTGGGCAGCTCCCATAGACTTGTGACGGTAAAAGCAGAACACAAGCCCCTGATTCTAAGGCAGTACAGGCAGTTATGAAATTGTCACCCGATACATGGGACAATTATTAAATGCAAAAAAAAAACTGTCATTGAAACAAATCTGTTTAAAACATATTCTCTCTAGTTTTGTGAATGAAACAAAATACGACCTATTAACTGGGGCTTTTGATTTTGCCACTGTCAACAATTCCCCTGCTTGGCCAAAAGTGAAAAGTGTGTTTCAGTGGGAAAGGAGGAGAAAGGAATGTGGTCAAAATTCAGATTTCGACCCATGCACCCGTTGGTCACTCATTATATGGCTTTGAATTGTTGTGTGAACTCGACAGTTGTAGTTTAAACACAGAAACTGCAACTCAGGACTTGGCTGAGAAGTGAAGAAGAAACTTTTTTCAAATACCTTGTTTTAAGGAATCATTAATGTATTTCTGATGGTTGAGCCAAATTTTGAGGAAAGGAGAGAGGCCCATGCACTTTCTGTCTACGTTTACATTAATGCAACTGCATGTGCAAGTGGCTTTTCTGGTGTCTAAATAACTATTGCTGCATCCAGTCCGTTTGGACGAGGAATCGCCGCTACCTGCTCAGGCCTCCCATCTCAAAACTGAAGCCATTTGCATCAACAAGGGCAAATCCAGCAACCAGTCAGCATCCGCAGAGGAATCCCGTGCAATGGGACTGGTACAACCTCACTACACAGGAGGCTGGGACTGAATAGCATTATCTATCTAAGGCCCTGCATAGATAATTTTATCTATTCGGCTGAAGGACCAGTAGCATCTGTAAAGCAACTCCATGGCCTGGTGGCAAAGATTACTCCCTCTCTACTCTCCACTGCCCCAGCACACCTCTTCTCCCACCCCTCCGGGCCCAGAAATATTGGCTGGGTTCTGGGGTCAAGACTGTGGCCTGAATGATCTGGGATCTTGAGCCATTTAAGACCGTGTCATATTAACCAGACGGCCAGCAGTGTTCAGTGCCATTTCATTTAGCGGAGAAGCAGTGGATGATAGGAATAGAAGCTATTCCCACTCTAGGACATAACCATGCACAGTATTGTGCCATCAGCAAGCTGTATGGCCAGACCTCCAAGGCTCTAACATGTCTACTGACTGGAACATGTACAGAACCCAGGCACTCCAGCGGTGAGGAAGGACACCTGTCTCCTTCTGTCCAAACTAAACTCTTGGCCTGTCTCGCTGGCATCTCCCCGGGGATGTCGAGCCATCACCACAAGCTGAACACAGCTAAAACAGAGCTCTTAATCTTGCCCCTAAAGTCCCTCCTTCTACCTTCTTTCTCGATCACTGAGTACACCACCATCCTGCCCATCACACAGGCCCATAACCTGGTCATCTTCTTTGGCTCTAGGTCCTCACATCCAGGCTCTCTCTAATTCTTGCAGATTTTCTCTGCAGAACATCTCTAAGATACAGACTTTCCTATCACCCAGCCAACTAAAATGTTCATCCAGGCTCTCAGATCTGGATCACAGCATCATCTGTCTCTCCATGTGTAACCTTGTCCTGCACCATGCGGCTGCTGCAAAGGTCGGTTTTGTAGCCTGTCCCTTTCACCATGTCACCGCCTATCATACCAACCAGTACAGTCTCATCTAAAGATGGTAAGCTCTTTAAGAGAGAGGCTAGCTGTCACCTTCAGCCCCCAACTAAAACCTCTCCAGCGCATCATCAGAGATCTACAACCTATCCTGAAAGATGATCCTTTACTCTCACAGATCTTGGGAGACAGACCTGTCCTCGCTTACAGACAACCCCCCAACCTAAAGCAAATACTCACCAGCAACCACACATCACTGAACAAAAACACTGACCCTGGAACCTATCCTTGTAACAAAGCCCGATGCCAACTCTGTCCACATATCTATTCAAGTGACACCATCATAGGGCCTAATCACATCAGCCATACCATCAGGGGCTCGTTCACCTGCACATCTACCAATGTGATATATGCCATCATGTGCCAGCAATGCCCCTCTGCCATGTACATTGGCCAAACCGGACAGTCTCTACGCAAAAGAATTAATGGACACAATTCTGACATCAGGAATCATAATACTCAAAAACCAGTGGGAGAACACTTTAACCTGTCTGGCCATTCTATGACAGACCTGCGGGTGGCTATCTTAAAACAGAAAAACTTCAAAAACAGACTCCAACGAGAGACTGCTGAGCTGGAATTGATATGCAAACTAGACACAATCAACTCAGGGTTAAACAGGGATTGGGAATGGCTGAGCCATTACAAACATTGAATCTATCTCCCCTTGTAAGTACTCTCACACTTGCTTCTTATCAAACTGTCTGTACTGGGCTATCTTGATTATCACTTCAAAAGTTTTTTTTTTTTTTCTCTTACTTAATTGGCCTCTCAGAGTTGGTAAGACAACTCCCACCTGTTCATGCTCTCTGTATGTGTGTATATATATCTCCTCAATGTTTCACTCTATATGCATCCGAAGAAGTGGGTTGTAGCCCACGAAAGCTTATGCTCTAATAAATTTGTTAGTCTCTAAGGTGCCACAAGTACTCCTATCTTTTTGTTCTGTTTGTACAATGCCTCGCACAACAGGCTCCAGGCCCTTTGTGATAGGGTAGCGCAAATGAAGCATAAAACTTATATCATGGACAATATTTCACACACACAAAAACATTGTATTGAAATTTCAACACAAGTGAAAGTTATTCCCAACTGTATTCTTATGATTAACTACAGTGTATGCCCAAGCTATTCCTTTGTCCCACACTCTGCTTGATATCAGTCATGTCAATTATCTGCCTTGTGTCCGTACCTACCAACATCCCCAAGGTCCATTTCTAGCCTTGTGTTATAAGCAGTTCCTGTGCAGAGTCAATAAATCAAACAATGGCCAGTGCTTACAAATGTGATACACGCAAGTGGTTTGGCATTTTGTAGGCCACTTATCTGCTCCACATAAATATTTTTTCACAGACCATTTCCATCTGTTTCCCACAGAATAGGTAATGTTCCACACTGCATATTCTGATCCCAGAGCACAAGAGTGGAATTAAATGTCACTCACAATTCAGACTTAATGTGTGTGAGAAGATGAAAACAGGAACTCTTCTCCTGGGACGTATCTAACCCAGGTATTGCTGATGTTTTCCCATTTTTTATTCTTTATATAATTTACCATACACAGTATTCTCTATTGGGCCTGCAGTATATCATATACAGAAATCGCTATTGGAGTAAAAAGGAACACCAGGAGGATGATTGTGTCTGTTACCACTAGCATCAGGAATGAAATTGAGTGAACTAATTTGTATTAAAAATAAAGAGCTCCCACTATGCACTGATTGCGGTTTATAAGGGGCCAACTCCTGAAATATTTACTGAGTTGCCCTCATTCAGTCAAAACTCCATTGACTTTCCTTGGAATTTTCATGGAGTAAAAGCTTCAGAATTTGGCTGGTCAAAAATGTTCCATCTAAGTGTTTTTTCAATAGGAAATCGGCTTTATGATTAAATACTTTTTTGCAAAAAGTATCTTCCTTCCCATGTCCCTTGTAAGCTGCATGCATGCATGGGCACAGAGCTACCCTGTATCCACCACGCATGTCACACGGCTGGGAACATGGCTAGTGCAGTGGCACGAAGTGCTCCCCAGCACAATGTGCTACTTTGCTGGTACTGAGCAAAGTCTCGCAATCCAAGCATGCTCAGTAACATCTGCTGAAGCCGCTGCCATCACTTGGAATCACAATGTGCTCCCTGCTACTAATGGGGATTGAAAGGGGGCAAATCGGAGGAGGGAAAGGACAGAATTTGTGCAGGGGGCAAAGAAGTGGATGCAGAGGAACAGGGAGGGAACTATAGGCAAAATCAGGGCTAGCGTGTAGAAACCTGGGTTAAGAAAGGGGCAGAGGCACATCCAGACAGTGGTGAAGGGGGTAAACCGAGGGACAGGGCGGGGCAGAGAGGACAAAATTTACCCAAATGGGAGGGACCACCTGCAGTGTTTGCAGAAATGGGATGTTGGTGGCAGAGGAACTGTTCTCCCACCCCTGTCAGGATGGTTCATCTCAGCACCCGCTCCTCAGGGCCAGCAGGGAGGGGTCAGGAGTGGGGTGGGGGAGGCAGGGGCTCCTGGGAAGCAACCATAGTGGGTTTCCTCGAGGCTCCTGACCATGACATCAAAGTTCCTAAAACACCTGCAACAACAATTACTGCAGGCAGTAATGTGACTTTTTCCTCCTTTATTATTATTATTAATTATTGCATGACAATGGCAAAATCTGTTTTTGTTTGTGCCTATTTGTTAGGCAGACTACCCAGAAATGCCATATATGGAAATTTCGGTTTCATGCATGGTACTGAGTTTAATTATTACATTTAAGAATCCTGAACGAAATGATTGTCAGCAACACCTCATAATTAGTTATGGGTGCCATCTCTGCTAGAAGTGGAAGCAGCTCTCAAGCATTCTCAGTGAATGTTCAGCAATACTGCATGTCTTCAAAACTCTCTGGAGACATATTTACGTGACACCCTATCGTAGTAGGCTCTGTCCATACGATGCATTTTTCAAGTCTTTAAATACACATTTACATAATCCACGCTTTAAACAGTCCTGATGTACTCATGCAGTCTCTCCAAATAACAATTGCATCTATAGTATCTACTCTCACACAGTTCTGTGCGGGATTTGTCTCTATATTTTTTATTAAAGTATAAGTGCAGTAGAATTTGTAGCCTGCTCAGTACAAGGAAAATTTTGCTGCCTTCCATGGAAAATTTTGATTTTTTTAATTAAAAAACTGAACATCCTCTCAGCTGGAATCAAAAATAGGTCAGCTCTGAAATTTTGGTGCAGTGCCTCAGGGGACTGGAGGGTCAGGTGCCTCATGCACCAGTTCCCCTCCATGGGCCAGGCTCCCTAACTGGACTTCAGGTTCTGTGATCCACCACTTCCCCTCAGAGAGAGGAGACTGGTGCATCATGGGAGATGTAGTTTGACCAGCGAGACCAGAATGGGTTCCCAAACTACAACTCCCAGGAGGTACCCTGATGACATTTTGGAATTTGGATTTTGGCTGAAATATTTAGGGCTTTGATTTTTTTGCCAAAAACTCAAAATATCCCATGGAAAAATTAAAATAAAATTATTTGCCAATTATTTCTGTGGAACCTCGCCTGCCTCCTAATTTTCCAACTAGCGGTACTTCAGGGTTGCAGCCTATGGAGGTGTTCTACATCCAAAACTGATAACACAAAATTTAATTAAAAGCTTATTCACAACTCATTGGTTTTGGCTCAGAACAAACAAATAGGAGACTTGAGATGAACTGCAAGAATGCAGTAGTGACCTTTGTGAAGTGGAAGAAAGTTCTGCTTGCTCAGTACAGAATTGAAAAGTTACCAAGAACCGTAATAGCAAACTTTTAAAAATAGTTTAACTTGAATACCATTTGCATCTGCAAGCTGCTGGGTTTTCAGAAAGCACCTCCCTTGTCCAGTGCCCATTGATTGTGCAGATCATGCATAAGTGCAACAGGAAATCTAGCCCATTCACTCCAATACCAAACCAAGGGCAATGGCAAGGGACTCCGGGGGCTGGCCCACTGGCCACCAATGGGAACAGGAACAGTCTTCTGCCCATGCAGATGGCACCACACATAACCAACAAGGGTTGGGAGAAAGACCAAACTTTCATTCTGCCACCAGGGACTGTCCTTGGCCCAGCACAAAACTGAAATCTTGCTCCCATCAGTGACTGGGTGGATTCCCAGCTTACTCCATCACAGTTGTTTCTGGCATGGAAGGCGAGTGCAGCTGTGCTTTTTCTTACTTGGAGGCTGATAAGTTATTTCCCCAAAACTAAAACCTTTCTGTTGTCCTGTGCACTCTGGGAGAGTGCTCCAGGCAATCTGTTCTGCAGGGCCATGGAAGGCTGGCCAGGAAGGGTAAGGGGTGGGGATATAGCCACAGAGACACTCTGGCCATAAGCTCTTGCATAAGGAGAGTAGAAGACCAGCATCCTACCACAGCCCATGGGGAGGGGCTTCCACTGATCCCTTCCTTTGGAGGGCTCCGGCTCACAGACAGTTCACAGGGAGATTCATGCAGGAGACCAGGGCTTGGCCCTCAGAGAGATTTGCACACTCTAGGAGAAGTGCAAGTGCTGGTGCTTTTCTGCAGGTCTCTCAATCACTCTCTTCCCCTGTGACAGACTTCCTACAGCTCTCCATTGGGCTCTCTATGCAACAGTGCACTCCCCTCAGATGAGAAGATCCCCCACCCCTACCGCACCAGGATGGGGTGTAATGATCCAAGCTCTCAGACTTGATTTTACAAAATACCTTTTTTGAAAGGGGAAGCAGCAGGAGTGCCAGGAACATCAACAAAAGGCCATCACTGAACCCTGAGCCAAGAGAAGAAACGGAGAAAGAAAACCGACATTGAGAATGACAGTGCCGCTCTCCGTTCATTGGCCCCTTCCGCTCCTGTGCCCGGCTCTCCCTCGCAGAGCTGCAGCTAAACCATTCAGCTGTAGCACTAACTCTTGACTGGGTCAGGCCACACCACACACATTCACAGGGAGTGAGACCTGAAACACTGTACGTCATCATGGACATGGACATCACTCTCATGAAAACTGCCATTGAAGCAGACACAACCGACCCGCGTCTCAGTTCACTCTGCTTATGCCTTTCTGTTACCGCTGCACTCTCAGGAGGGGCCAAACACCACTCGTCATTCTCTTACAAGCCTAATCCACAAATCAGCAGTGGATCCCGTTAACTTCAGATTGACCCCTCTTCGCATGGCCAGGATCTGAGGACTAAACTCTAAAACCTGGTTTGTAATTACATCAGCACTTAAAAGGAGAGCAAACATCAGGCCAGACCATTGAATTCATGTGCCCCAAGCAGGTAACATGATCTGGTTATGAACCATCTTATCTTCATTCCATACAATAACTGTAAATCATAGGCGTTATTTAATACCACCACTTAGTACCATTGCTCACACCGCAGGAGATATGCCATCAGAATTTCAAATATGATTTAGCGGCAATTCATACCGCCATCCCCATTGTTGTACCAGTGCGGCCCCATTATCAATGAGGTTATCAGCCTTGCCTTGAATGTCATGTTCACATCATACCCCGGGACCCGCACAGATACACCAACACTGCAAACAGGTTCACAGTTGATAGTTCAAGCAAAACAATAGAAGCTACCGCAGACATGAAGGGGCCGAGAGAACGACAGTGGAAATTACTCGAGGTATGAGGAATGAGGGCAAATTTTTAAAATGACAACAACGATTTCATTTAGACATGGGAAGAATAAGAAAGGAGACTGGTACAAACTGGATTAACCAAAT
This sequence comes from Terrapene triunguis, assembly GCF_002925995.2. Taxonomy (NCBI): domain Eukaryota; kingdom Metazoa; phylum Chordata; order Testudines; family Emydidae; genus Terrapene; species Terrapene triunguis. The sequence continues at coordinate 2,390,015 of NW_020664588.1, forward strand.
ATCGGAGGAGCCAATGATTAAATGTGGAGAAATGAGGCTCTGAGTAAATGGGGGGCTTTTCAATGGATGTCACAGAATAGTGAAAATGAAAGACTATTAGGTCCCCCGTTCCATTCTCTGGATCATCAGGGAACTAGCCTGCAAAGTCAGTTTCTAATATTTAACCTAATTTCAAATGTACCAAGGAATGAAGCTTCCTCATTTCCCTAGATGAGACCAGCCCACAGCCAAATGGTCAGTACTGTCCAGATGTTTGTCCCAGAATCAGCCTACATTTGTCCTCTTAATTCCATCTAATTTCTTCAATTTACACACACTCTCATGGCATGATAAATAACTATTCTCTCTCCTTGGTGTTTACGCTCTCAACAGGTTGTAAAGTCTTCTGTCCTCCCAGCCCTTAGTCTCCCGTTGGCCAAGCCTTTTGGGAAGGGATAACGTCTGGAGGAAGAGGCAGTTTCCGATAAGTGAAATTAAGATAATCAAGGCTGAACTACGAGAAACAAACAAAAGCCAAAACGAAAGGTAAAGAGCATGCTAATCGGGCAGTCCATTCACTCCTCCAGTTCATGCAAGAACAAGTGGGAGCTCAACAAAATTAAAAGGTGATTAATTTAAATGGCTAAAATGAAGCTAGATGTTTAGCAACACACAGTTATCAGATGTATCTCAGCGCCCCAGTATGGAACAGATAACTCCATTATAAGCAACTTTGATTGCAGGCCTTTCCTGGGGGAACTTGATTCATCACTATTAGAGAGTACGATGGGTTTTGACATACTCATATTCTCTCAAGGCAATAGACTGCAATTCAATGGGACATGGTCTTCAATGTAAGGCAGCTGTATTTGTGACCATTAGTGATGGCACCATTAATTTACGGCAAAGGCAGATGAAGTCTAGGGTATGCTCTTATGTATTATAAATCAAAATAAATAAATGATAATAAATATGGAGACGAAAGTTAAGTGTCTTGCCCACATCAAGCTTTATCTGTTTCTTCAGTATTTCAACAGAATTGATGTAAACTTAAAATCCCAGAAGCGTCATTCATACTAGACTGAACCTTGACAGGACTTCTGGAATGAATAAAAGCTTCCAAATTATTAACAGAATGGTGAATCTAACTGACAGAGATTCACCAGAAAAGCTATTGTTGCTGGAGGTCCTACAAACAGTACCGTATACATCAGAGTTAAAGGCACAGCCAAAGGTGCATGATAACCACTGGGGTTGGGCATTTAGATCCCATCCATCGTTGTCCTTTAATCTAAAAGAGGATTTATTTTGTGCCTCCCTCATCAGGAAAACATTCATGGCAGCAACATATTAAGAGGAAGGAAAAAAGTATGAGGCGTGTATACCAATCAAGAGTGGAATAGGGTGGTGACAGTAATGGCCGTCAAGAGTGAATTTCCAGTAGAAATGTACAGCCGGAAACTCTCGCCTCCAAACTGTCTTAGAAAATGGTTTAAGGAGTAGAAGTGTGTCAACCTTATTTTCAGTGTAGTACCAGATTATAACAATCTGAAAAAAGCACAACCATAGACAAAGCTGTGAACGTATCACTGTACAGGAACAGTGATTGCTTTTTTTTAATTGAAGTTTTGTTAATTCATTTATCAGACAACTAACACAGATCAGTCAAAACAGGCAACATGCTCACAATGTTATTTCATACTCTGGACATGACAATGACTTATGCCATTTATTGCAGGGCATAAACCTCAGTCAGAGAACAGTTTTCCCAGAAGTCATCAGATTTAATGAGAACCTGCTAATTCAGTTGAACTTTCAAGTTGGATGTGATATTTTACCAACTCAGTTCAGCTGCTCAGATAATATCCCACTATATGAACTATTGTAAAAACAATAAATCAATCTAGGTCTTTATTTTCACTTCGTAACTTGGCAGCAGCTAAGCAATAAGTATTTTGATGGTGGCAAGCCCAAGAGGCACTAAAAAGCCCATTTCATTATCAGGGCAGAAAATCCTCTGAATTGTATGCAACAAACCTTTAAAAAACTGGAGTATTTGACATGAAAAATCTTTAAAAAGAGAGGCAATTGGGTTTTTTTTTAATCTAAAAAAATGTCCATTTCACTTCTATGCTGAACAGGTGGAAATGATTGAGAAATCAATAATGAGAATTGTAAGGTCAGGAAGAAGATCATCCGAAGCTTGAATCTTAATTTCAGGGCCAATTTGCCTAGCATCTCTGTAGTCAGATAGTGGAGGTTTAGCAAATCTGACAGCTAATTAATTATAAAGCAAGACAGGAGACAGGACAGCAGTAGTGGTACAGGAGAATTCATCTTGTGTGTCACCCTACTTAAGGTGCCTCCATTCTCTTAGCATGGAAAGGAATATCTCTAGTCAATCTTTGTTTGTCTTCCATGTCCAAAAAGGAAATCAAACATGACATGAACAATTACCACTATATTCTAGGGGAAATGCACTCTTAAAAACAAAACATGAAAATAAATTACACTCTGGCATCAGATATTTCCTTTTGATTCTTTGGTCTATATTGAATGGAGCTTTTATAGATTATCTTACACCAAAGGGTAAGATTTCAGATATGGAGCACACTTTCACCAAGGAAGAATTAAATGTAAATGGAAAGTATCCATGTACACAGCAAGGACAGGCAATGCAACAAAGCTCCACTACTTTCAAACAAGCCTTCGGAATAATGACAATATTGCTTAGGCCAATAATAAGCAACAGAATTAGTAGCCATATAAGCCTCTATGGCTGACTATTATAAATACAAACACGTCCACGTGCAAGTGTGCAGGGCCCTTGACGGCAGGATGACAATCAACAGCACTATAGACACGAGGTGCTAGAACAGTAGTTGAAATGAAATATTTTGACTTTCTAGATAATTGGGCGAGTATTTGCCTATGAAAGAAAAACTAGAAAGCCTGGGAGGATGGGACTGTTGTGACTGCTGCTGGAATCCTGCATCCAGCTCTGCTGTCCACAATTCAAGGATGCGGATAAATTGGAGGAGGTTCAGAGAAGAGCCACGAGAATGATTAAAGCATTAGAAAACCTGCCTGATAGGTGTAGACTCAAAGAGCTCCATCTATTTAGCTTAATAAAGAGAAGGTAACGGGGTGATTTGATCACAGTCTGTAAGTATCTACTTGAGGAACAAATGTTTAATAATGGCTTTGTCAAAGAAGCAGACAAAGATATAACTTGATCCAATGGCTGGAAGTTGAAGCTAGACAAATTCAAAGTGGAAATAAGGCATAAAGTGTTAACAGAGAGGAATTAATCATTGGAAAAAATTACCAAGGATCGTGCTGGATTCTCCGTCACTGGCAATTTTTAAATCAAGACTGGATGTTCTTCTAAAAGCTCTGCTCTAGGGATTATGTGGAGGAAGTTCTGTGGCCTGTGTGGTACGGGACGTCAGACTAGACAGTCGCAATACTCCCAATCTATGACTCCCACTATTAACTGGGAAAGAGGAGAATGTGTCCTCTGCAGTATAAAGTTAGGACAAGAAATAGTGCATTGCCTTCTCTAAGGCTCCTATGTGACATCTCTAGAGAGTTTCTGCCTGACATACACAAAACATGTCACTGTCCTAGAATATTCTTACAACAGTGGTCTTTTCTCTTACACCATATTTTGAATGAAATGTGTATCCAAACTCACTTAATAGCTAAATGACAGAAACCTGCCTGTATGTAAATATTGTCCATCATTTAGGTGTTCAAATGGTTAGCAGACTGAACACAAGCCCACCCCTCTGTCCTTCATTAACTAGTGCACATCCTCACCCTGATAAACATCACATGGCATTAGTAACCTGTGCAAACCGGCATGTCATTCTATCATGAAAGTTTACAACATTCCAAAATCATGCGCTAGTTGTCAGCTCACATTATCCCATTAGCATAGACTAATATGTCTATTTCCTGCTGCTGTTTCTGTACCTCCGCTGGCAGGCAAACAGAAATGAAAGATTGCCCATGAACACAGTGACTGCTAGAGAAACGAAAAGCCTGCGAAATGACACAAAAGCCAGTTGGTCAGCACCAGGATGATTCTGCTAGCATATAAATAGCCAAGGGATCCCTGATATACTGGAAGCCAAAGCAGTCAACATTTGCCATAGACACATGCCATTCTAAAGAAAGGGCAAAGCTCTGGATATATAAACAGGAATATCGAGTGGCAGTGGGGAGGTTCTATTACCTCTGATTTGCCACTGGTGCGACTGTTACAGGAACACTGTGGCTAGTTCTAGTGTCCACAATTCATGAAAGATGTTGAGAAACTGGAGAGGGTTCAGAGAAGGGCCACACGAATGATTAATGGGTTGGAAAACATGCCTTATAGCGATAGCTAAACAGACCAAGGTTTTTGAGTTAACAAAGAGAAGGTGAAGGGGTGAGTGGATTAGTCTTTGAGGACCTAAATGGGGAACAGAAATTTGAAAATGAGCTCTTCAGTATAACAGACAAAGTTAAAACAAGATCCAGTGGCTGGAAGTTGAAGCTGGACAAATTCAGTCTGGAAATAAGGTGTACATTCTTAACAGTGAGAGTAATTAACCAGGGGAACAATTCACAAGTGTTGTGGAGGAGTCGCCATCACTGGCAATTTTTAAAATCAAAAGTTGCTGTGTTTTTCTACAAGATCTGCTTCATTCAAGGAAATCCTATGGCCTGTGTAGTGCAATCTAGATATTCACAATGGTCCCTTCTGGCTTGATAATCTATGCATCTTTGATAATCTCAGATGCACTTTGGTCACTGTTAGAAAATGCTAACTTTTATTCACGGTCTGGGCAAGCTACAACATATTTTATATTTCTTGCATACATGTTGGCCTTCACCATTAATCCCAACTATGGTGAATGGAACACCAGACATTTTGTGCCACCACCTGTCAGAGGACCCAGTGCCATTATGGGTCAAGATAACATGTCGTAGGGGCCAGAGCTTCCCGAGCTATAGTACCTGAGCTACTCGTAGTCTGCAGAGACAAGCACGTCACATGATGCTGCCGCCCCTCTTTATGGCCATCTGCTAAAGTGCAGTAGAAGTCAGCTAAAATGCAGGTAAAACATTTTCCCATGCAGCCATTGCCGCAGTTCCCATAGGGATGCTCTGCAATGGTGAGTGGGAGGGAAGATATCTCTTGAAACACGTTATCTTTTTGGGGGTCCGCCCTATGGAGCAGTGTGAGAAACCGTGTTGTCGACTATTGTGAAGTCCCTTTCCCAACCAGTTACAGTTCTAATAAACAACATTTTACAAGCACCAGCGAGGTTACTTAGAAGTGAACCAGCAATAGTTTCTAAGGACTCTGATAACAACTCGGTGATATGACATAAAGCGTTATTTGATCCGCCTGACAATGTATTGGAAATCTAAAGTTCATCTTAATTCATCACTGATACAAAGTACTGTATTTGTTGCCGTCTGCAGATTGTGCTATAGAAATATGAAGTCCAGTTTCTATGACAACAGGCGTCATAAATGCCCAAACTCTTCCTTCTTACTTTCTTTTCGGCTTGAGGATAAATCATGTATTTCAGTCCCTTGAGTTAACCATTTCCTTCACTCAGGTGATGAATTAGCCACGCAGTTGATTTATTCCCATGAATACACTCCAGGCTGATCCGGCCCCGGAGCTGCAACTCAGCTACGCTTAGCACAGCACAGGACATGCTGGGGCGGGGGAAGGAAAGGGGGACACAACTAAAGTGGCTTGCCCCTCCTCCCCCCTCACACACACAGCCACACAATTCTTTTCTTGGGCCACACAGCCACTGGGCCAGTCACCCCTGTAAAACAGAGCAGCCTCAGGGTGGCTCTACATTGTGCCAGCTGCCTATAGGCTAACCTGGAAACAGGAATGCCCCAGACATGATCCTTTTTCTCCAAAAGCATTTCTTCCCTGCAATGTGATGTGGCCGCTGCTACGGCAGTTCTACACCAACTGAGGGTTACCCGTGGTGGGGGGATGCATCCAGTGACGCCCGGGGTAGGGCTTTAGCAAGAGGGAAGTGCTCGGTGATGCTAGAGCCGCTCAGAAAAACCTCGGCAGACTGGAGAGCCCAGCCCTAAGTTCTGTTTCCAAGCAGGGTGGGATGAGGTGCTCAGGGTCACCCGTGCAATGGATACACCCAGGTGTTCCACCCTGACCACTACTCCAATCACCTGCAGCAATGGCAGGGCTGTGCTGAATCGGGGCCAAGTGCTCCCTCCAGAGGGAAATGTTTCAGAGGAGAGGGGCAGCACCGCTAGCATTCACCTGGACAGCTTCCACCTAACGCCGTCGGAGGGGAGGGGACATTTACAGAACAGATCACTGCCCGAGAGCCCAGAACGCTAGCCGCATTCAGCCTCAGCTCCCCCTGGACAGCACTGCCCCCCAGCCTCCTTCGGGCCCAGAGATGAAAGCGGTGCGAGTTAACGCAACCTCTGCCTCCACTCACTGACGTCGATGTGCCTCTGGGTTTGAAGGGGCGGCAGGACTCTGGACACACGAGCCCCCTCACCCCACCCCACAGGGCTCAAACCCACTGAGGGCTAGTGGGAAGGGGAAGATTGCTACTACATGCCGTAGAGGGGGCACCACCCCGTCCTGTGAGCCGTGGTCTGTGCACGTGAGGGGCTGAGAGACCCTGAGGGAAGGAGGGAGCGTGCCAGCACAGAGAGAGCTGCCCAGGGTTAGCACTTGGACACCTTCAGCTCAGCGCTTCTTATTTCCATCCTCTCTAAAAAGAAGTCCTGTGCCACAAGCCATGTGAGTAGCAGGTTCTTTCATCCATTGGCGTGTGCCCGCCACCTCCTCCCCTGCAACGCTCCAAGAGGCTCACCAGTGTTTGAATAGCAAAGCCCATTTTCTCCGCAATTATACAACAGAACAACGTAATGCACTTTGGCCACAGGACTGATGGGAATACAGGGGTTGTACATTAAACAGCGGTGGGAGCAGAGGGCCCTTTATTGCTTTCTTAGGCTGTAAATTGCAGAAATCATTTTAGGATTCTGCTTTCATGCCCCCAGCCCTTTTTTTTTACCAGTTCTGTCACACTGCAGCTCTACTGCTCTCTACATTTGCTGAGGAAATGTCGAGTGAAATGCCTGTTTCTTCCAACCTCTAACATGAGCAGAGATATCGGGCCTGAATCTCATCTACACCAGGGTCCCTTTACTTCTCTCTGGCCATGTAAACGGGGCCGTAAAGTGGGCACAGGGCCCTTCTACACTAGAAAGGGGCTTCGATATGAACCAGAATAAGGCCCATAAGCTCCATAAACACACACTGTGGGCTTTCCATCATATTCAGGAGCCACCTAAGGTACTGGAGTTTCGGTGGACAGTGTAATTATTACAGCGGCTGTGCTGTGATACACAGAACTCTAAGGTACCAGTCGCATACCAGGAGTACCATGGTATGGAAGCAAGTGCTGAGGCGTGTCAGATGCTAGGCTGTGTTGGCACTAGCCCCGGTGGGTCATTAAAAAAAAAAAAAAGACGTGACAATGTACCAAGGATGGTGTTATCCCTCACATCCACAGGGGGCAGAGTTAAAGTTGGGCATGCAGTATTAACATTGACATTACTTGACATCTGACTCCGTGAATATGCAGCTTCAATATTCTCTTGAACAACTGTTTTGCCAAAACAGAATGTACCTTTGAATGTAAGATAACATAGAATCATAGAATCATAGAATATCAGGGTTGGAAGGGACCTCAGGAGGTCATCTAGTCCAACCCCCTGCTCAAAGCAGGACCAATTCCCAACTAAATGCTAACATAGGCTAGCAATATCCAATAGTGGAACTAAAATATGAAATAGAATCCAATCCCTTATGCAACACCCACAAGTTAAATAAAGCCTCCCTCATGAGATGCTAGAAGGAGGTAAAACAATACCCATTTCATTAGCACCCAAATTGGGACAAAATAGCCCTGGCTGAACCTGGCAAAATTTTCTGCAGAATTCCACAAAGCAACAGTGCATCCTCAATACACAACTCCACAGCACGCGGACAATTTAAGCACATGATCAAATAAAAGGTGTTTAGTATCACAACAAATGACACAAGGAATACTGAACTGATCCCACTGCTTATTTTCATATTTAATTCAGTTTTAAACCCCCCTAAATTAAAATAAATGAACTAGAAGCTGATGAAGAATTCCCAGTTTGCCACAGAATTCAGCATCAGAAGGGACCCTGCAATAAGATCTAGTTTCAGCTGGTTGCATGGAGAAATGCTGCATAGACACGAAGGAGGGCTGACTAGGGGACTGGAAAACATTTGAAAACTTTTAATTTGTTTATTAAATATTATTTTTTCTACTTTTTCTAAACTCCCTGTCTCTTTTTCCAGGCTCAAACCATCACGTGTGAAATTGTCCATCGCTATTGATACCATTCACAACATTGACAAAGGTGTATCTTCTCTTAGTGAAGCAAAACTGCTCTCCAACCTCTGTATCTTCTCAGGGCCCTAAATGTAACTTCCTGAAGCCCCCTCATCACTCCCCCATCAATTGTTCTCTACACATGGCCTGGTTTACTACACCCACTCCTATAATATATTTAGGCAGATAATATGGCACAGCCTGGCCCAGTACCCCACGGGACACCAGCCTGTTGTAAGTGGACCTAACCATTGGGTCCACATGCTTCTAAGCTAACTGGATTGTAGTAGAGTCTAATCACTATCTTTAGTTCTGGGTCAATATAGGGCACACTCCCAGGCTCAGACGTCTTGTCTGACCTTCTTCCTTGGGGCGTGGAACTCCATGGTCCAGCTGCTATAGACCATGAGACCAGTGCCCTAAACCTCCCGAGTCCCACCCCAATCGCTTGCACGTGGTTATGCCGGAGCTCCGCTGATGCTGTGGGTGCTCTGGGTTTCTATTTAACCCCTTCGGGGACAACATGGAAGGAAAGCAAGGAGCACTGGCTCAGCAAAGGAATTTCTTAACCACCGTCACATTGATCTTAAAATGTACTCAAGAGTTACAGGAATCTGAAAAATATCAAAAGTCCCAAGATGACCCCTCCCTGCATCTGATTTCAGTCTCCTGTCAACCTGAGGTTTGTCACCTTATTAGCAGTATTAATGTAGTGCCGTGGAGCCCTAGCCATGGACCTATTGTGGTAGGCGCTGAACAAACAGAACAAAAAGGTAGTCTATGCTCCAAACAGCTTACAATCTAAGTACAACAGCAGACAACAGATGGACACAGACAGACAGACAGGAGAACAAGGAAACAATGAGACAATATTAGGCGGCATGCTAGGTTGTGGTCTCAGAACACCAGCAGCCTCACCATCAGTTTTAAGGTTGGGCAGAGTCCCTCTTCTCTCCTGCACATCCTGCTTCCATGTGGTGATGGTCAACCTGCCTATTCGGGATGGCACCCAGGCATACAGAGACAACTCCTTTTCTTTCAGAACACCCATGAAATGTATAATTTTTTTCTATCCTTTATTCATTCTCATGAGTACATAAATTATTGGTGGTTTCAGAAGCTTTACCTCTCACCTTCTTACCTCTGTATTTATGCTGCCTACAATATTTTGCCTTGAGGGAAAATCTATTCTTAGAATCTACTATGCTGGTTAAATTCATCTTTGTCACATGGCTTAATGGCCTTTTTTCTGTTCAGTCAAGTTTTTCTTTTATTTTGTAGTACGAAGGCTGAGAAGAAAGGCTGACGATGTTCATAGAGAATGAAGATTGAAACTATCCTTTCTCTGTGGTCTCATGGGCCTTCACAGGCATTTGATTTGAACCCTAAGGTCCGTGTGTGCTCAGATGTTGCACTCGTATTTCATTGTGAGGATAGACACTGAATGTCCAGAGTTTCATTTCCACCAAGACTTCCTTCCTCTGTGACAATCCTGGGTTCAAGGTCTTCTCAGCTGGGTCAATGAGCGTGTCTTTTGCATCTCATCATTCCCACAGTGCAGTCCGTTTTTGCTTTAGAAGCACCCTCCCAATTAATGTCAGACTTCACCAGCCGGTGATCTCTCCTCCCATTCTATTTGCTTTTCATCTGAGGAAAGAATATACTCTGTAATGATCTTCTTGCACTTTCCTGGTTCTTCACCTTCACCGCACTATTAGCATGTCATTATCACATCTTTGCCTCCTGACTTTAACATAGATTTGGGGCGTAAGTGCCCAGTCTTTAACACTAACTGCCAGATTTGCAATGCTGTCTGCACGGTCTAAACCCCCAAGCAACTACTGAAACAACTCTTCTGCTTGCATAACTGTGCTCACACACACAAGAGGAGAGAAGCATGCAGTTGGGGAAATAACATATCCTTAATCCTCCAGGCCACGTCACTCTGATTTCACACCTCCCAATGCTAGGCATGGCTTTGTCCCCAGCGTGCAGATTGTACAGGAAGCAGCGCCTCTCGTACCTTTTGAACTGACAAGATGTTGCTCAGCCCTTTCCTTTCAGACACCACCATAGGCTTCCATTGAATGAAGACCTGTAACTCATTCTGTTTCTCTACAGTTCTCCCTCCCGAGGGAAATCTGTTTCACATCATCTCCCCCCAAACACCTGTTTACCCTCTTTAGCTATTGATCGCTAATTATCTTTGGCAAGGGACTCACAAACAGCCATAAATAAATTGATCCTTCTCCTCCATGTATAATGTTCCCTGCTCTCCTCTTTGGAGTTTACATTCACTCTGGTCCCAGAACTTCCACACACTCTTACTGATAAATTCCCTCCCAAGTAGGGTAGGTCATCTCTATAGTAATCCTCTGTGGCTATCGGAGGGACACACAAGGTTCCCCTGCCTCTGGCATGGAGGCTGACATGATATTCACAGTAATGGCCCCAGGGCCTCTCCCAAGTGCAGCGACTCTTTCTGCACCTCTGGAAGGGAGGTGAGTACATGCCCCCATTCCACTCCTTACTGACCTGGGTCTGGCCCACTAGTGGGAGAAATCTGCACCATCCAAACAGACTTTGCTCTTTTTTCTTCTCCCCCTGGGCACTTAGCACCTTTGAGTTACACAAAAGATAATAAATAAGACTAATAATGACAAACCTTGCAGATTTCTGCTCATTCTTTAGTCTTGTGGTCTTCAAAGCTCAAAGGGACAGTGTCAGCTTGATTTTTTTTTGAATTTGACTAATGTTAAAAACAAACAAAAAGTATTTTGGAGAGAGCCCCCGTTAAATAGTAGATGCGGGATATTTCCAAGTGTCTTTCCTCTGCTCCAGTACGCAACTTTGGGCAAGGCTCATCCTCCCTCTCTGTGAACCTGTTTTCCTTCTGCCTTTTTAGTTTCATTTTTGCTGCTGCTGTAACTGACATGACACTCTTATGGCCCCTGGAAGGAAGCAAGGATGAGGTTCAGGCATGAGATAGGAAGTGCAACTAACCATCAACAAAATACTGAACCTGACTATAGAAAACATGCTGTCAAATGCACCAAGTAAAGAAACTAAAAGATGAAGTGTGGAAGGCATTAGAGAAACACACTTGGCTAACTGTGAGCTGATGGAGGGGAGTTCATTGTAACAATACTTACTACAACATTTTCAGATGGAATTATTATAATGTCCTTTTAAGAAATCATGAAATTATTCTTATCACCTCCCTATTCCACTGGCACTTGGTCTCTTTCCTTAGCTCAAGGGTATGGAAAACTTGGAAATCTATAAAAGCAGCAAAGAGTCCTGTGGCACCTTATAGACTAACAGACGTATTAGAGCATAAGCTTTCGTGGGTGAATACCCACTTCTTCGGATGCGGGTATTCACCCACGAAAGCTCAGGCTCCTATACGTCTGTTAGTCTATAAGGTGCCACAGGACTCTTTGCTGCTTTCACAGATCCAGACTAACACGGCTACCCCTTTGATACTTGGAAATCTATGTATGTGGATCAGCCACTAGAGGAGGAGAGAGTGACAGTGTACTAGCATGGGGTACAGGCATATTGTCCAGGTATTAGGAGTTTTTTATTGCATTCCTACTCCTGACTTTATTTGACAACTTCCAAGTAACTCTCCTGCCATTTGTCTCCGCAAGGTCATCTGTAATTAGTAAAATCCAAAGAACAAAAGCTCTCTGACAATGTTCTCCAAAACTTTCATTGAGAACCTAACACCTTGACTGATCCAGGATGAGCACATAAGTATATTTTAAATGATATTTTATTAGGATGGTCATAAAATGTCAAGTTCTTCCAACAACAACAAAATCAATGGGGTTTTTTGTTTATTTTTTATGCAAAAATATGTTATTGGTTTTTAATATAAAGTAGTGTTCTTCATGAAAAAAGGACAGCAAGTTTTTCACCAGATCTACGCTTCATCTTTTGCACGTCTCTGACCAACTGAAAAATTCACTGTGAGGCCATTTTGCTCCATTGGCCAACGTTCTCAAACCTGGGTGCCTAAGGTCAGGTCCATCAATACTAGTGGACTGAGTCCGAGAACCGCCAAAGATGCAGAAATCCCAACAAAGTCAACGTAAGAGGTGAGCGCTCAGCACTGCATAATGTCAGGACACTATCAAGTCCTATCTGAAGATCATTAATGATGTGGAGGATGGCCTGGACTGCACTCTCAGCAAGTTTGCAGATGACACTAAATTGGGAGGAGTGGTAGATACGCTGGAGGGTAGGGATAGGATACAGAGGGACCTAGACAAATTAGAGGATTGGGCCAAAAGAAACCTGATGAGGTTCAACAAGGACAAGTGCAGAGCCCTGCACTTAGGACGGAAGAATACCATGCACTGTTACAGACTAGGGACCGAATGGCTAGGTAGCAGTTCTGCAGAAAAGGACCTAGGGGTTACAGTGGACGAGAAGCTGGATATGAGTCAACAGTGTGCCCTTGTTGCCAAGAAGGCTAACAGCATTTTGGGCTGTATAAGTAGGGGCATTGCCAGCAGATCGAGGGATGTGATCATTCCCCTCTATTCGACGTTGGTGAGGCCTCATCTGGACTACTGTGTCCAGTTTTGGGCCCCACACTACAAGAAGGATGTGGAAAAATTGGAAAGAGTCCAGCGGAGGGCAACAAAAATGATTAGGGGGCTGGAACACTTATGATTTATGAGAAGAGGCTGAGGGAACTGGGATTGTTTAGTCTGCAGAAGAGAAGAATGAGGGGGGATTGGATAGCTGCTTTCAACTACCTGAAAGGGGGTTCCAAAGAGGCTGGATTTAGACTGTTCTCAGTAGTACCTGATGACAGAACAAGGAGTAATGGTCTCAAGTTGCAATGGGGGAGGTTTGGAATGGGTTACCTAGGGAAGTGGTGGAATCTCTTTCCTTGGAGGTTTTTAAGGCCCGGCTTGACAAAGCCCTGGCTGGGATGATTTAGTTGGGAATTGGTCCTGCTTTGAGCAGGGGGTCGGACTAGATGACCTCCTGAGGTCCCTTCCAACCCTGATATTCTATGATTCTATGAACTATGTTAACATGAGCTAGGATCCTTTTAGTTCACACCCATAGCATCTGTCATAACTATAAAGGGAAGGGTGGCAGCTCTCCTGTGTACAGTGCTATGGAATCCCTCCTGGCCAGAGACTCCAAATCCTTTTACCTGTAAAGGGTTAAGAAGCTCGGGTAACCTGGCTGACACCTGACCCGAAGGACCAATAAGGGGACAAGATACTTTCAAATCTTGGGGGGGGGGAAGCCTTTTGTGTGTGCTCTTTGTTTTAAGGGGTGGTTCGCTCTTGGGACTGAGAGGGACCAGACATCAATCCAGGTTCTCCCCATCTTTCTAAACAAGTCTCTCCTATTTCAAACTAGTAAGTAAAAGACAGGCAAGGCGTCTTAGATTTACTTTGTTTTCTCAACTTGTAAATGTACCTTTTTACCAGAGTGTGTATCTTTGTTTGCTGTACTTTGAACCTAAGACAGAGGGGGGTCCTCTGAGCTCTTTAAGTTTGATTACCCTGTAAAGTATTTTCCATACTGATTTTACAGAGATGATTTTTACCTTTTTCTTTAATTAAAAGCCTTCTTTTTTAAGAACCAGATTGATTTCTCCTTGTTTTAAGATCCAAGGGGGTTTGGATCTGTATTCACCAGGAGATGGTGAAAGGAGGGTGGGAGGAAGGAGGGGGGATGGTTAATTTCTCCTTGTTTTAAGATCCAAGGGGGTTTGGATCTGTGTTCACCAGGGAATTGGTGAAAGGTTTCTCGAGGCTTCCCAGGGAGGGAATTCTTATGATGGTGGCAGCGGACCAGAGCTAAGCTGGTAGTTAAGCTTAGGAGTCCTCATGCAGGCCCCTACATTTGTACCCTAAAGTTCAAAGTGGGGATACAGCCTTGACAGCATCAATACAGGGGAGTTACAGTGCAGCACTTCAGTGCAGGCTACAGTTCACACCAACGTAGTTCACAGTGCGGGCAGTGTGGATTTAGCCCTAGATTCTACATCAATTTATTTGTTCAAGTAAAACTCTCTCTCTTCTTCCAAAACAATAATCACTTTCTTCATGACAGCTCTCGGTGCATTCACAAGAGGATACTAGCAGAGCCGTAGCTGTTGATGTCAGTAGGTCTCTTTGTCACACCCAGTGGAAGTAATCTGATAAACTCATCAGTGCACTGTGTGGCAAACCAGATAAAAGTCTTGCAGGCAAACGGTCTCCTAAACTCTGATGAATGGTTTACTACTACAGCTCTATTTTCAATACTCATCCTGATGACACTGCAACAATAAAAGCAGGATAGGGGAATTCAAATTAAAATAACATGCAGAGCTTCCATTTTCATCAATTTTCTACTTCCCTTGTTAGGTCTTTAAAATTTTAGGATGCCAAATGATGCATTTTTAATCATTGCTGTAGTCAATAGGTGTAGGTAGTTGCTAGGTCAGGCAAAGATATAAGTTAAAGGCAGTAGTGCAATGAGCCAACAAGCCTCAAGGCCTGTAAGACAATAGCTTAGCTAAACTAATCAAGCAGAAGGCCCCAAAAGCCTTAGCATAGGTAGCTACCCAAGAGTAACCCTAGATATAAGATATCACAAGACAGAATGCTGTAATGCCTAAACTACTGACACGTAACCGCAAGATACCAGTTTATACCAACTTGAGATATTGTAAAGTTATGTAGAGCCCTGCAAATCCATGGATATTTGCTTTATCTCCGCGGCTAGCCGCATCTGCAGATGTGGATGAGGGATATCTGGAGACCATTTTTATGGATTGTGGATTGGATGCAGATACAAATGTTGTATCTAGTGCCCTGCAAATCTGCCGATATCCGCTTTATATCCACAGACCATTTTTGCGGGCTGCGGATCGGATGTGGATACAAATTTTGTATCCGCGCAGGACTCTAAAGTTAGGACCATCAGCAGACATCCAACCACAAAAATACCATGCTAACTAATAGATGTATATGCTAATAAGCTTGTCCTAGTAACCTGTAGGAGAAGGGCACCCCAACATTAGTAAGGTGAGGAAATAGAAATAAGGAAAAGGGAATCAGACCACTACAGAATATATATTAGGAGTAGTGGTATCAAGGTAACACATGAGAAAAGTAGTATCCTGGCCTGTGTGGCTTGGGAGATGCCTAATGTCAACCACTGGTGATGGTGATGAGGAAGTTGAGGAGGAGGAGGAAGATAATGACTAACAGTGTAACTTGTTCTGCAATGGATGGTGGAAGTATATGGATGCTCAGGTGCTCATTCCGTGTTCCCTCTCTCTCTCTACCTTGCTGGGTTGGAGAGTTTGTAACGTTGCTAACTGTGCTAATACAATTATTGCAAACACAGAAGGTTTTTCTAAGTGTGATTGTTGCAACCGTGAATATCGGGGTTCCCTGCTAAAAATAATTCTAATAATTTTGGGCCTGATCTTGGAATGAGAACCTACCCAGGCTCAGAGAGTTAACTGGGAATTCTTAAGTGATCAATAAACTAATACACAATCAATAGATCATGCAACAATATCTAGCCTGACAAATTGAAAAAAAAATGAAATGCTTAATAATTCTATGCTTTATGTACTTGAATACACTACACAGATTTTGGGGAAGTTGGTTCTTCTGATTAAAGGAGCTTATCACATATTTCAGCACATTGCATGGAACCTTCCATTTCTCAATGGCACCAGCTTGATTTGAAGCCCCAGTTACAATGCAACAAAACACAGTTGTGGTGAGAAATGAGTTTCACAATTGCACAAGACAAAGTGCTTGTTCTGCAGATTACTTGCCCCCAAGGTGCAGAGACAGAGATTAATAATTTAACATCCCGAGTTGCTACAGTGAAATTCGAAGTGAATTACATAAAGTATGTTAAAACGCACTCAAAGAGCTGAGTCAATTAACAGAAAGAACCAGTACCTAAATGTTCAGAGTATAGCAATGGCAGCATTAGACCCAGACCCTTCTGGAGTCCCAAGATTACATTATTGTACTGAGCTAAAGGAATTTTTCTTTGCATACTTACAGAGCATTTTGTGAAGGGGGAAAGCATTTCACAGTAGTTCTCAAAAAGGGAGATGAGAGAAAGCAGTACCAGAGATTTAGGCTTTTTGATGGCATAGCAGGGCTCACCCAAAGCACAATGAAATCAATAGGAGTCTTTTCATTGACTTCAAAGGGCTTTGGAACGGATCCGCACTGGAAAGAGGAGATTACAGTAAACTCAGAACTTCCACTATTTCAGCCCTGTCTGAAAAATGACTCCTCAGTAAGATTTATTTGGGGTCAGTTTGCCAAATTCAGAGAGCTGAAGATGGTTATTTGTGCAGGTCTGTGATATGGTTCAGGAATTAGTATCTGCAGCAGATAATCTGCTCTTCCAGTGCTTTAAGGAAATAAATGCTAGGCATGATCAGTCTGGGAGGCCCCAAATAAGAAGGATGACTCTTCTGCCTCCAGGACAACTCCCCCCCTCCCCCAATTATATAAGAAGATGTAACATGATTCCTATCCCCCACATTTTGTTTCACATAGAGAGAGACATTTTGATTAAAAAAACTAGAACAATATAAAATTAACATTGCACACATTAAATGGATTAAAAACTGGCTAACTGATAGGTCTCAAAATGTAGCTGTAAACAGGGAATCATCTTCCAATGGATGTACTTCACATGGGTCCCACAGGGATTGTTTTTTGGCCCCATGCTATTGAACATTTTATCAGTGAGCTGGAACAAAACATAGAATCATCACTGATAGTTTGCAGACAATACAAAAATCGAGGGAGTGGTAAACAATGAAGTGGACTAGTCACTGATACAGAGAGCTCTGGATCTCTTGGTAAGCTGGGCTCAAGGAAACAAGGTGTTTTTTAATACAGTGTAATATAATTGTTTACATCTACGATAAAGAATGTCGGCCATACTTACAGAATGCGGCCGGGGCGGGGGGGGGGGGGGGGTGGGACTCTATCCTGGGAAGCGGTGACTCTGAAAATGTTTTGGGGGTTGTGATGGATAATAAGCTGAACATGAGCTCTCAGTGTGATGCTGTGGCCAAAAGGGCTAATTGCAATCCTTGGAGGATTTCGAGAAGTAGTAGAGGGGTTATTTTACTGCTTTATTTGCCAGATTTGCTTTGTCTGGTGTGACCATTGCTGGAATATTGTTTCCAGGTCTGGAGTCCACAATTCAAGAAGGATGTTGATAAATTGGAGAGGGTTCAGAGAAGAACCACAAGAATGATTAAAGGACTAGAAAACATGCTTTATAGCAGAAGAATTCAGGAGCTCAATTTATTTAGCTCAGCAATGAGATGGTATGAGGTAACTTGAGTTTATAATATCTACATGGGGAACAAATATTTAATAATGGGCTCTTTAAGCTAGCAGAGCAAGGTCTAACATGATCCAATGGCTGAAAGTTGAAGCTAGACAAATTCAGACTGGAAATAAGGCATAATTTTTAACTGTGACACTAATTAATCATTTCAACAATTTACCAGGGGTCGTGTGGATTCTCCACCACTGGCAATTTTTAAATCAAGTCGGGGTGTTTCTTCCAAAAGATCTTCTCTAGGAATTATTGTGGGGCAGTTCTCTGGCCTGTGTCATGCAGGAGGTCAGACTTGACGATCACAGTGGTTCCTTAGGGCCTTGGAATCTACGAGAGTCAGACTTTTAGACTCTTTGTTTCAAACAGTGACTCCACTGAATCAAAGGGAGTTTTGCAAAAGACTTCATGGGACCCTGGATTCCACCCTTGGAGCTCAAGGGAAAACTGAATGTAGACAAAAGGATGTTGTCATTCGTTATTCTCAGTAGTCACCATGTGTGTTAGCTGGGTTGGCCTGGAAAGGTGATTATTATTATTAACTATTTGTATCCCTTATGGTCCCAGATAAAATCACAGTGAGACCAAGAGACAGTTCCTACCCCTAAGCTCTTACCGTCTAAATAGACAAGACTGGCACAGGCGTTATTAGAATTGTGATGCTGGCAGACCAGGTGCCAGCTCTCTGGCCAACGCCCAAGTGTCTGCTGAGACCTGACACACTCACAGCTCAAACCAGACAAATTCTTTTGTGTATTAGGGCAGATCAAAGTGATTTGTGTTAAATCTGTAAGAATGGTGTTTAACCTTCATGAAAACAAGTGGAATGCTACATGCATTGTTTTCACTTATCTGTAATCTGTGTGTACTCCTGTAACTAAATAACCCATCAAATGAGAAAGAAGCCTTGTGTAATGCAAATGAAGAACTGTAAGAGGAAAGTGCTAATTCTTGCACATTTGAAGGCGAGTGATCATTGTACATGATGATCAGAGAGCAAAGACTCTAAATGCATTCCTCTCTCTCCACCCTCAAAGAAAGAGTCCACATGGGTAGTGAGCCTGTCAGCTTGTTTTCGGAGAGAAGAAGCCGAAGTATGGACACAAGGAAAAAGTCATCATCTCTGGACTGTTTGGATCCTACTGGAGCAGAATAACCATATGAGAAGATGCAGATCCCCAGAGTTATTCTGGGTAGCCCTGAGAGACTTTTGGGAAACTGGCAGATTACTACATCCCTTCCCTACTACCATTTGGAATTATAGACTGTGACTCACCTGTACATATATTTTACCTGCTTTAACCTCTTAATAACTCATTTCTTTTGCCTAGTTAATAACCCTTTAGTCAGGTTACTATAGATAACTAGAAACAGTGCAAAGGAAACTCTATATTGATTTCATTAAATTTTTCTTTAAAAACTTCCTTTCCTTTGGAAATATTAAACTTCCTCTGGGTGCTCTGACCCTTGACCTGTCAAGGATGGTCATTTTCGTACAGATTATTTGCTACTGGAATTCTCTTCTGGGTTTAAAATCTGTAGACCCGATCCCCAGCTGGTGTCAATCAGCTGTAACACCACTGGAGTCAATGGGGCCAGATCCCTGCTGGTTTCAATCGGCCATAGCACCGCCAGCATTTTTTGAAAAAAAAAAAGCTGATACTTTCCTGTTGGGAGTTCTGATCTTTCATTTCATTCAGGTTCAGCATCCGGCTTTCCTCTGCCAGCATGTGGCTGACAGGTTTTCTTTACATCTACTCTTCAGGCCTTCTGAAAAGTCACTGCTTCCACAGAACTCAGCACTAGAGTGCCTGCTGCATGTCAACAGAATTTCCCAGGCAATAAACTAATAACGGGCCTTTTACAACTAATTGAAAGCAAATATCTTATTATGGGCATTCCGTTTTGTATCTGTCAGTCTAAAAATTCACATTTTTGGGTGAGAACATGAATAAACAGGCCCAGATCCTGAGCTGCAGCAAAAGACTGGACTGCCCATCACATCTCAAGGGAAGGGGACGAAGGCCGTGGGAAGTCACCATTGTGTTGCCCCCCCAAATCCTAGGATGGTGGGGGCTCTGGTTGAGTACCCAGGGCAAGCTGGGAGTGTCTCTACACTGCTTCAGTGGCTAGAGATTGTCAGGATATAAGATGCCTTCAGGCACTCGTGATGAATTTGACCCCAAGAGGATACTAAAAATGGAAACACACGAAAAATAAGGAAAGATACAATCTCTGAAAAGGGATTTGGGTCCTTTTAAGTGACAGGGCCAATAAATATCCAGCGTAGTTTGAGGCAGAAAATATAAAATAGTCTCAGGAAAAATACAAAGCTGGGAAATTTGTCCAATTAATAACCCCCTAGAATATTGAGCAGAAAAAATATCTGGAGTATGTTGCAGTTTCAATTATTTTTTTTCCTCCAGCAGTCTAGAGCACAGACTGGGGGAGGGAGGGAGACGATCAAATTACCAATTGTAGTCTGTATTAGTCTAAGTGGAAAGGAAACAAAAGTGCAATGTGACAATGGGATTCACTCCTGCGCCCACTGAATTCAGTGGCAAGGAAGTTCAATGGTCACTACATTGGACCATAAAAGAATCCCTTCTGGAATCCCGTGAACAGGGCTGATCTCGATGCAGCATGAAGGATAGATTTGCAATTTAGGGGTGCAACAGAAGACCACAAGATAGCACATGGCCTTGAACTATTATTACTTAAGGCTTGTCTCCACATTCAGCTCTGCAGCACTTAGTGAAGACACTACCTACACTGATGGGAGAGCTTCTCCTGTTGGCATAGATACTCTCCCTTCCCGAGAAGTGGTTGCTATGTTAATGGGAGAAGTCCTCCCGTGGACATAGACTTGTCTACACGGGGAGATAGATCAGTATAATGACTTCGCTTAGTTCTGCTGACATAAGTTTGTAGAGTAGACCAGGGCGTATCCTGTGGTAGCATCTAAGGCATTGGATCAACAATTGCATCCTCTTATACTAGCCATTGTGTGTGTGTACATCACACAAAAACACACCGAAGAGCCTCAGAGACCTACCAATCTAATTAAGAAACTCTGGCACGCGATTCAGCCAACTGGATTTGCCTTAATGAGAAAAGAGAAGACTGAAATAACTTTTTAAAAGTTTGCAAAATGTTGTAAATGACTGTCAGTTTGTGTTTAACAGCTCAAAAACAAAGAGATGAGCCAATGATGATATCATTCATAAACATGTAACACAAATACGGTAACAAATATTTGGAACATCTGACTGGGAAACGAACTAATATATTTTCTTTATTTCAATCTCAAGAGGGTTTTAAGGCTAAATTTTCAAACTCCGCAAAAGACATGCATGTAAAAATCTAGACAATAAGCGTTTGGGGATGAACACATGCCAAAAGAAACTTCCTTGCCTGAGATAAGATGTGACACATAAATGACATATTTTATCCTTATGGAAGATAAAATGCATATAACTATTTCTGTTTCACATCAATACAAGTGCCAAGTCAGTGGAGGCAGAATTACAGCTGTGCATTTGTAATTTTCAGTGGAAAGTTTTGTGGGCAGGTAGGCTAATTTAGATATATTAAATGTCCAATTGTTTCTAGCCCCAGTAATTGTTGTTGCCATTAACATGCTTCTGTGTATTACAGGAGGAAGGATATGAGAAAGTTCAGAAGACAAAACTCCAGAAAGGCAAATTCCTATATAGGTCTGCAAAGGAATTGCTGTTCCTGTTAGACACGTATATGAAACACAACATTTTAAAGGAAATCAGCCGCTTCAGGAAGTCCCTGACCTTGCTTTACCTGTTATGCAGTATGTGTAAATACAGTCTACAGCCACTCAGGAAACACCTTCTTTCAATCGGTATAAGGATGCTGAACTCAACACGTCTAGGATTATTTATAATGATTTGCTTTTCTGTAATTATGAAGGAGTTCCAGGATCTCAGCAATGTCACTCGGTGGACTCATGTTGTTGCCACATGAGAGGGGTTTATTCCAGTCCACAGCTAACCTCAGTAAATTGCCTTTCTGTTGCTGTCAAATCTCACTGGAATAAAACAGCTTTTGGAATTATCCTGAATTGAGGTGGATGAGCGTGGGAGGGGGAAATCACATGTATTTACAGATAATGTGAATATAGTGACGTTCCAGGAGATTAATCTGTCAATTTAAATAACAAGGAGTCCAGAGTGAGATGGCACAGTTGGGCCAAGTGAGGCAGGTGACGACAGAGACTGCAAATTCAAAGGGACAGTTGCCATTTTAAAGCTCACATTGCAGTGATGGCTTTCAGAGATTGTGACTACGATACCTTCGGTGAGTGTCTGGGTCACAGGGCAAGATTAGGATTGGTTTCCAAACACCATAAGATCAGCGCAAGTCATAAGAATGTAAGAGCTGCCATACTAGTATCCTGTCTCCGACACTAGCCTGTATCAGGGCTTCAGGGGGATTGTACTGAATAGGGCAATTATGGAGTCATCCACCCCATCTTCCACTCCCGGCTTCAGTCAGTCAAAGGCTCAGGGTCACCCCAAATATGGGGTGGTGTCCCGGACCATCATGGCTATTAGCCACTGAAGGATCTATCTTCCATGAGCTTTTCCAATTCTTTTTTTAACCCAGTTATACTTTTGGCCTTCACAAAATCCCTTGGCAATGACTTCCCCATGGGTTAACTGTTCATTGTGTCGCAAAGTACTTCATTTTGTTTGTATTAAACCTGCTGCCGATTAATTTCATGAGGTGACCCCTGGTTTTTGTATTGTTTGAAAGAGTAAATAATACTGCTCTATTCACTTTTTTCACAGCATTCATGACTGTGCAAACCTGTATCATGTCCCCCCTTATTCGTCTCCTATCTAAGCTGAACAGATCTAATCTTCTTAGCCTCTCCTTCTGCCAATCCACACCCGTGAGCATCTTTGTGCCCGTCTCTGAACCTTTTCCAGTTCCACTGTATCCTGTTTGAGATGAGGCGATCAGAACTGCACGCAGCAGCCCAGGTGTGGACATACCATGGAGTGATGGCATTATGATATTTTCTATCCCTTTTCTAGCAGTTCCTAACTCACTGTTAGCCCTTTTGCCTGTGCTGTGCACTGAGGAGAAGTTTTCAAACTTATCCTCTGTACAAACCCAAGAGGCTCTGTCCGGTCCCCACCGATGCCAAGGACAAAATACTAAGTACGGTTGGGTGAAATTTTTTGACCAAAGCTTTTTTTTTTCCAGCAAAAAAATACAGATTCAGATCAGCTAAAACATTTAGCAAATTTTTGTCATATTTGTCAAATTTCTTTGGTCAAAAAGACCAAATAAAATAATCTGAAAAAAAAAATCTAAATTATTTGTTTTGACATTTTCAAAATGGAACTTTCTGATTTTTCAATTCAAAGTGACTTCATTTTGAAATTTCGTTCAAAAATCTTAAAAGCTACAAAATCAAGATGAAATATTTTCTTTGACCTGAATTTTCCCCCCCACTTTTCTCTTCACTGAAAATTTAAAAAAAGATTACAGGTCAACCCCAAACGACTAATTTTTATTTTTCAGAGCTACCAGAAAACCAAAAAAATCATTTGTTTGCACAGCTCTACTCCAGGTCTTCAGTGGAAGTGAGTTTGCGTCCAAAGGCTCACCAACTATTATCACCACTTACACAGCCTGAATTTTGTAATAATTATACAAGGGAAAGGTTTGTTGTTGTTGTTTTGCTAGTGGTTTCAGATCTTCAGCAGCTAATACCTGTCAAATGGACCTGACATTTTAAAGTCACCATTTTATGATTAAATTGTGTAAAAATATAATTAGAGAGATACTGTTCTTCAAAGAACATGGTCCAAAATAGCCCGAATCTGCTGCCTTCCAGGGCATGCCAGCGCATGTCTCTCTAAGGGGGCTGCTGAAGCTGCAAACTTTGGTCAGGGATGAGGTGCAGGGTGTTCAGGGCTTTCCCTTCCCCCTTCCCCACGCAGACAGAAAGCAGAAGACAGGAAGTCCAAAGTGCAGGCAATGCAATGTGTATTGGGGTTAATCAAGCAAGCGTATCTATAGCTTTGCACGCTGGTAGAGCCTTTTTCCCAATGTCCCAGTTTCCCCTTCCTTAGCAGGCATAATTATACTTTGGTCCCACGCCTTCCGTTTTGGAGGGTTGTGAATCTGGGGGCTTCGGTACCACCTCTCTTGTACCCCATGGGAGGGGTAAGAAGTGAGGCTGTGCTTCAGACAGGGGCAGGCATTTCTTTGGCTTTTTAGTGTTTCTTATACCCCCCCCCCCCCCCTCTCCCCCCCCCCCCCCCCCCCCCCGACTGGTTGCTTAACCTTATTTCGGGAGAGGAGTTGAGTCAGGACTGTCCTTCAAGTGTATGCTTGTATATTAAACTCCCACTCTGTCCAGCAACACTTTAGCTCTATCTCTTATCTCTTTTCACCCAACTGCTTGTGGGCAGATGTAACACACAGGGTCTTTGTTCACACATATTAGTAAGAATATAAAAATATCAACAATCCAATGGGCAAACAAGACCCAAAATTCTATCTCAGGCAAATATATAGGCCGGAATACTGCATTGTCACCAGTAGCACTCCGAACACAGGGTAAATGGGGAAGTTTGTTTTATATTTCCGTGCTATACAGTTATTTAGTATGATCATCTGCTGTGGGTCTGCCGTTTATTTCGATATACTGTTTTCCTGTAAATAAAGTTCAAAGGTTCCAAGAGGCTGATGTAGGCTCCGCTTTGCAGTTTACATATTTCAATACATTAATGGGTTAACAGACTCTTAAGCATCTCAGCTGCTTTGCCCACTCGGCTGTGCTCGTACCCGTAGGAAATGGCTCTAGTAAACATACAGGATTGCTACATAATGTCACCACACTAGGCATTAAAAAAATCCAACAGCACAGCTCTTGGTTCTGTCAGCTCACTCGTTTCTAACCATTCAAACAGCTTTTGTCCTCCCTCCTCCTCCGGGCTGGGAGAACGGTTCACAGGAAACCTGTGAAACCTGCTTCCAAGTCCCAGACTGAGCCTTTGGGTTTCACATGCTGTTTAATTAACAATTATTATTTCCAAATGCTCCTCCACACCCGGGCTTTTGTCTAATCGAGACTACATTATTAAACAGAGGATTATAATTGTTGACACTCGAAACAGGCCAGAACAAGAGCAACCAGATCTATTAGGAGAAAACTCTTCTCACTGATTCCCTCATTGATTTTCACACAGTTAAGTTTTCACAAGCTCCGTGTTGTTATTTGTATTTCAGGAACATGTAGAGAGTCCGCCATAGACCAGGGCTCCACACACTAGGTATAAATGCACAGTGACAGGTAGTCCCTTCCCTGAAGAGCTCACAGCAGAAATAGACAAGAGTGGCAACACATGGATCATTACCCTATTTTACAGGAACTGAGCCCAGACTCACACAGGGCAAATCTACACAGCAGCTGGGAGGTGTAATTCCCAGCTCAGGTCCACCTACAGGCGCTCACTCCACTCCAGCTAGTGCACTAAATATAGAGGTGTGGCGAGGATGGCACAAGCGGCAGCTTGACTAGCCACCTGACCATACACCCAGAGAGGACTGTGCCCAGCAGTTAGCCTCAGCTGTCACCCGTGCCACCGCAGTCACACTGCTCTTTCTAGCATGCTAGGTCATTTGGGCCTCAATTTCCTGATTAAAATATTCTTCTAATTAACACATTTGTCTGAGCCAGGGAATCTCACAGAGAGAAGCTGCCATCCTCTTCTCTGTGCGCTGATGAGAAGAAATTGCTTTCACACTTTGTGAGTATTCAAGCCAACTTGCCACGTGGGGAGACAGAGCAAACTCAGTTGCCACCTGATATCTGGGTCCCCGCCCCCCTCCTCTATTTTAAACTTTAAACAGATTTGCAAACCTCCCTTGATTTATTGAGAGAGGTGCTCTATGCTGTTGGCGCGTCCATTTGCTGCACGTTTGTGAGCCTGGGCAATAGATGAATCTCAAGAAAACGTTACCTTACCCAAATGATCGTTCTTAGAGCTGCACGTTCAAAGCAGCAATCCCACGTCTCTGCAGCACGGGTGGAACCTGGCGGCACAAACCCTGTGCAATCGGACTCCACGCTCCATTCCATGCCAGGGGATCCAGCGGAGCTGTGCTGGTTTATCCAGAAGAGAAGATGAACTGTGTGTGTGAGCTGAGCAGCATGGCCAGCAGATCCACATACAAGTGCAGATCCATTGGCCCCAAGCACTGACTGGGAGGTAGCACAGCAGACCTTGGCGACAGTCACAGTGGCCACCCTCAGGCAGGAACGTTATACTATGTGCCCGATAACAGCAAGGCACAGAGCAAAATAAAGTTTTTCTCACCTTTAGAATGACTGGACTTAGGTAGGAGACTGAAATGGACAACCTAGTGACCGGGGTGATGCCGACGCAGCCCATGTCTTTGATGTGGCTACTCTTTAGAAATAATTTTTCTTAAATGTGGGAGTCAAAAAATGCCAGCGTGGACTTAAAGGTATGTATAGATTTCAAGTGCCCCCAAATGATACAATAATTTCAAACGATTATTTATAGATATGCACCTGCCCTCTGCACCCATGTGTGTGTGTACATATGGCACGAGATATATTTAAAATGAGATCTTTACTTGTCAACTCCAGATGCCTGAAGAGTGAACCTTTTTGTGCAGGAAGTTTTAACTGCAGTAGCTGAAAAATATTTTTAAAATGTGTTGCAGTAGCAGGAGTATTTTTACTCAGAGAGGGACCATGTGAATTAAAATTTGATTTGTGACTTGCGTGTGAAGTAGTTGAAGTCCATGAGCTTTTTTAGAACACTGAAGTTATCTCTTCTGCCAGGAGACTGCATTTGGAATGAAGCCACATGCCCTGAAATAACTCAGACTAGTGCAAACCAGCCCATCTGCTTAGCAACGCCGTGAGCAAATTACCCCAGCATGCTGCTCTCCCTATGGGCTTCTCATGGAACACACAGCACATTGTTCAAGGTTTCCGGCCTGATTAGGCCAACTCACAGCTGTGTTTCTGGTCACACCTTGGAACTCTGGGAAGAAATTAGGTTGTTCTTAGGTCAGAAGGGACGATATTACCCAGAACAAGCTTGCATAAAAACAGCTGTACTGGCTCAGACCAATGGTCCACCTAGCCCAGTATCCTGTCTTCCAGCAGTGGCCAATGCCACATGCTTCAGAGGGAATGAACAGAACAGGGAATCATCATGTGATCCATCCCCTGTTAGCCCCTCCCACTTTCTGGCAAACAGAAGCTAGAAACACTCGGAGCATGGTGTTGCAGTGGTTGAATTACTTGATCATTTTTTTGCCCAGTTTCACCTCACCATTTCAATGCACTAACTCTAAAACGTAACAATCAAGGAATGTGAATCGACACCATGACAGAATAGCAAGGATTATGAAAAGGAGTCAGAAAAGAAAGACTTGGACATCTGGAAAATAATTGGCTGCTTTCAGGGACAATGCAACATCAAAGAAATGCACCAAAGATATTCAGATATAATCAGACTTATTGGAAACCTTTTTGGGATGATATAAGTTTTTACAACTGGGAAAGACACTAAACTCAAACTGCCAGACAGAGTTGTGTGTGAAAATCTCTATGTCACATACTGCTAGTGACTAGACGGAGAAAACCTTGAGATGGAGATGGTTGAGATCCAGAAAACCGAATTTGCTGACATCAGTTTCCAAGAAGGAAATATTGAGCACGTCAGGATTACAGAAAACAATCAATCAACTCCTAAAAATGGATCTGTGATCTTGAAATGGCCTATTTTTTTTATTTCTCTGAAAACAATAAGCACAATTTTGACAATGACCCTTTATGTTATCATGTGAACAACTTTTTTCAGCAATGAGCTTCCTCAAATCTGACATCAGGAATCAATTGATCATTTATGTGACTGCAACAGGTCTGAACCTAGAATTAAAGAGTTTACCTCTGAAATTCACCATCCAAAGTCCTATTGATTAGCCGATAGATATTTCTTGACTTCCGGTAAACCCTGTGACAGACAGTACTGCTGTCATTTCTTGGCATACTGTCTTTTGCCATCACTGACCTTTGATGTTGTCAAAGAAGAAAATATATAATAAAGAATAAGCTTCTGTGTATCTTCCAAACCAAACCTGACTCTTTACAAAGTTTTGGATAATTCCCTCCCATCCAATTCTGACCCCCTTCTTCATTGCTGGTACCCTGGCCCTGAGTCTTTAAACTAGGATCATAGACAGTTATAGGCGCCAACTCCATGGGTGCTCCAGGGCTGGAGCACCCACAGGGAAAAAATGGTGGGTGTGGAGCACCCACCAGCAGTCCCCCTATCAGCTCCCGCCCATCCCCCTGGCACCTCCCGCTGGCTGGCAGACCCACAGATCAGCACCTCCTGCCCCTTGTGAACAGCTAGGAGGGAGGAGGAAGGAGCGGGGACGTGGTGTGCTCAGGGGAGAGGGTGGAACTGGGTGGGAAAAGGCGGGGCAGGGGTGGAGCGGGAGCGGAGCAGGGGCGGGAAGTGGTTAGACGGGGGTGGAGCCTTGGGGAAGAGGTGGAGTGGGGGTGGAGCTTGGGGCCGAGCACCCCCCGGAAGTTTGAAAAGTCAGCACCTGTGGAGACAGCTTTTTCTGAGGCTGCATCGGCACCCACTTCAAATAAGGCCACTTGTGCCTGATGGGACGCCCCAAAGTTGGAAAACTCACGTTCTTCAGGAGCCCATGTCGGAGCACAAGCCAGAGCTGGGTCGGAAGTGGTTTTCCCCTCCCGTGAGAATGTTCACAATTTTGAAATGTCCTGTTCCCTGCTGAGACTAACCAATGCCTTTTGGAATCTGTTTGCAAAGAGACTTTTACCTTTATAGCCAATTGCCCTGTGATTATGACACACACCTGGGACAGAGAAGACACGTTCAAGTCCCTGCTCTGCCTGATTCAGAGCAAGGATTTGAATCCAGGTCTACCGCTAAGCCGGGTGAGTGACCTAAGTGTTAGATTATTAACTATTCTGGGGTGGGTCTCTCTCCATCTGTCCTGTTGGAGTCGTTCCACTTTGTAATATGAATAGGACTTCAATCCAGGTCTCCCATTCCCCTGGTGAATGCCCTAGCCAGCAGGTCCGAAAGTCAGTCTCGTCTCTCTGGCCCAATGAATATTTAATGTTGTGTACAATGTGGAACAGTCCAACAGGAGAGATTGACTCTCTACCCTCGTGACTCAATGTTGGGTGTCACAGCCCCTGAGTGAGGATGGAGGCCTATGCACTACATCCTGGAAGGGTTTACATTCCGCTGTCCTGCACCCTAGCTTAGTAGAAGAATTAGATGCCCAGTGCTAAACTTCAGAATTGATTAATATATCAGTAAACAGATTTATGGACCCGGACAGAGATCGTTCAACAGAGAATGGCCCAGAACTTTCCATGAAAACTCCTGATTTAATAGCCCCTTTTTTACCCTACTTATACAAAGGACAGATTTATACGCTGCAGGCCAGACTGTTGGTTGAGTGAGAGAAAGGACAACCTGGAGAATGCCGGCCACTAAAGCTGAAGTCCTTGTGCTCCTGTCTCATGGAAAGTAAAATGACGCCTGCCCCTCCTGGGCACAGCCCCACTGGGTCTGCTGGGGGTAGGAACAGCGCTTGGTCCCCAGCCGTCACTCTGCAGCCATGCAGACACACCGCAGATGTGTGCTCGGGCCTGGCGCCTACATCTGCACAGTGCCTCCACGCTGCAGTGGCCACGAGGGTGAAGATTGTCATTATGGAAGGACATCACCAATGTGTAAACGAGATTCCATTTCTTCGGGCCGCTCAGTCTCAGTGCAGAAGTACTGTTATTTCCAGAGTGGAGGATTAGCAGTAACAAGGACAGCTAATAAAGATGCATACGTGCTGACCAACGTACCAGGGATTGAACCGGGGACCTCTACAGGTAAAATCACAAGCTGCTTCAGCGGAGCTAGGACTGCAGGTGAAGCTGTAATAACTCTCACCTTCTCTGGCTCAGCATAGGCTTCCCAGTGGGTTACACATACAGAGTCTTATTCAATGCACAAATGCCAGCAACAGGTTTCAGCCTAATATTAACTGACTGCCACAAGAAAATCGGCTGCTCCACTAACATGCTTTAAGTCTCAGTGCCCGTCACACCAGTTAGTGCGAGAACTCAAAACATCACATGTTGCTGGCCCTGCTGAAAGATTGCTGCAGAACATGAATGCTTTAAAATCGCCCCATTATTTCCCTGCACTTAAAGATAACTCTTCCGCCGTTTTAGAGCAATTTGGACACAGCCCCTAGGAAACAGGCACTGCTTGTCCCCTCGCTACCGCAAACGGGCTGGAGGATCCCGTGAACTGCAGCAGGGACCACCACAACAGCAGCACGATCTCCTGGTGGGCTGGTAGAAGGACAGAGAGAATCAGCTTTGAAGCTGTTGCCCTCCCACTACACTACTGACTGCACCCAACGCCTTAGCGCTGCACAGGCCTGACTGTTGAAGATTCTCCCTCTCCTCCACCGGCTGTTTCTTTAACAGGAAGCTTTCAGAGGGTGGAATCCCTGCGGGGAAGAGCCAAGTAGAATTGTCTCTAGAAATACAAACATCCCAAAGCAGCAGCCTCGTGTTTACGGCAGGGTTATTTGCATACTGCCAGGGTGCTCACAGGGAGAGGGTATTCTGGTTCCAACCCAGCCCTCAGTGTTTTTCATCTCTAGATGCTTTTCCATCTCTGTGCGTGTGCGCTGATTTGTGCCCGAAGAGCTATGCAGTGACCTCTCTTTTTTTCAATTCCGAGAAATGTTTTCATTAAAAATAAAACAGCAGATACATCAAGACATTTCCCCTGGTAAAGCTCCATGTTCTGAATATAAAATAGGGTTAGCCAACCTTTACAGCGCAGCCTCCTAATGCTCTGCTGCTAAAAAAAAAAAGGGACAGGTTAGATTGTTTCATAAAGCAGATGAGACACATTGTGTGAACAGCGTTCTGGGCTAACCAGACCAAAAAAATAAAAAAGATTTCTGAACAAATAAACTCTGTGAAATAATAATAAAAATAATCCTGGACCATCTTCTTCATTTCAACTCATTATTCCAAGCGAGGGATAAAATAATGCAAGTTTTTTCACCTGGACAGGCTAACTGCTTAGGAAACACAATCAGATCTGACCATAATCTCAGCACAAGCACTGCGTCAAAACCAAACATTACAACAGTTCAGAGAAATTCAGCTTATGATTAGGGCTGTCGATTAATAACAGTTAATTCACGCGATTAACTCAAAAAAATTAACTGCAATTAATCGCACTGTTAAACAATAGAATACCAACCAAAATGTATTAAATATTTTTGGATGTTTTTCTACATTTTCAAATATATTGATTTCTATTACAACACAGAATACAAAGTGTCCAGTGCTCACTTTATATTATTATTTTTATTACAAATATTTGCCCTGTAAAAATGATAAACAAAAGAAATAGTATTTTTCAATTCACCTCATACAAGTACTGTAGTGCAATCTCTGCATCGTGAAAGTGCAAATTACAAATGTAGATTTTTTTTGTTACATAACTGCTCTCAAAAACAAAACAATGTAAAACTTCAGAGCCTACAAGTCCACTCAGTCTTACTTCTTGTTCAGCCAATCGCTAAGACAAAAAAGTTTGTTTTCATTTACAGGAGATACTGCTGCCTGCTTCTTATTTACAATGGCACCTGGAAGTGAGAACAGGCATTCGCATGGCACTTTTGTAGCCAGCATTGCTAGGTATTTATGTGCCAGATATGCTAAACATTCATATGCCCCTTCATGCTTTGGCCACCATTCCAAAGGACATGCTTCCATGCTGATGATGCTCGTTAAAAAAATATGTGTTAATTAAATTTGTGTCATCTGCAAATTTTATCAGCAGTGATTTTATATTTACTTCCAGATCATTGATGACAATTTTGAATAGCATCGGGCTTAGTACTGATACCTATAGAACCTCTCTAGAAACCCCACATTTGATGATGGTTCCCCATTGACAACTATTTTGTGAGATCTGTCAGTTAGCCGGGTCTGAATCCATTCAACATGTACTCTACTGATTTTGTCTAGTGCTATTTTTAAAATTGGAATGCCAGGCAATACTAAATCAAGTGTCTTAACAAAATGGCAAGTACATTACAGTTACACAGTTATTTTATCAACCAAATTTGTAATCTCAAAGAATGAATCCGGGTTTGTTTGACAAGACCTACTTTTTGGTTGCTTACCAAAACTGGCTGTTTGGTTGGTTAATAAAAGTAATTATTATAGAAAGAGCACTATGTAGTCTCTGTTGTGCAACATGAGGTCCCGCTTCTATTGATAACCTCTCTACTGTAGTTGATATTTGGGAGGCTGAATTCTCACAGATTAAAATAGGTGGAAACCCTCTCTTTGGGGTGAGTAACTCGTTAAAGTAACCCATAACTATCGATAAGGCTATAGCGTGTTCCAATAAGTGTTCTTCTAGGATGGACATGGCACTCCCCTTAAGGAAAAAAAAAACAGAAAAAAATTGAAGTTCTCACCAAAAATTCCAAATATCACGAAGCCTAGAATGTAGGTACTTATATGCCCCCCATCAGTTGAAATGAATGGTTCTACTAGAAAAGTGACTTAGGTGGATCTGCTCGCTGTGTGTATTCAGTCAATATATTTTTACCATATTAGGAAGGCTTGACACAAATGAGAGTGAGCTGGATTCTTGTGTATTGCCACAGAACTGTTGACTAAGAACTATTGCTGTCTTCAGACATAATGTGCTCTAAAGCTCAAGGGAATGTAATATAAATCTGGATTGATTCCCACCTCAAAGGAGCCCCAGAAACATATCAGAGATGATCAAGTTAGTAAGACCATGAATTGGTCGAGAATAGGTTTTGGGAGGGAGAAGTGAGAAAAGAGGGGGCAGAAGTCATTGGCAGGTATAGAGTGCTCATCGTTTTTGCAAATCAAACCCCAGTCTTACAAATACTTATGCATGTGCTTAACTTTAAACTTGAGTAGTTCCACTGAAGTCCAGTAGAAGTGTTTACATGCTTAAGGACCTCATTAAATATGTACGGAACCAGGACCTAAATATAATTTAGGATAGTGGCTCTCAACCTTTCCAGACTACTGTACCCCTTTCAGGAG
Organism: Terrapene triunguis; assembly: GCF_002925995.2. NCBI lineage: Eukaryota > Metazoa > Chordata > Testudines > Emydidae > Terrapene > Terrapene triunguis. The sequence goes on from NW_020664588.1 coordinate 2,422,994, forward strand.
TCTGATTTGTCTTGTGTACCCCAAGTTTCACCTCACTTAAAAACTACTTGCTTATAAAATCAGACATAAAAATAAAAACCTTAGAGGTTTTTAAGGTCAGGCTTGACAAAGCCCTGCCTGGGATGATTTAGTGGGTGTTGGTCCTGCTTTGAGCAGGGGGTTGGACTAGATGACCTCCTGAGGTCCCTTCCAACCCTAATATTCTATGATTCTATGATACCAAAAGTGTCACAGCTGAAAAATTTGCTTAATTTCTCATTTTTACCATACAATTATAAAACAAATCAATTGGAATATAAATACTGTACTTATATTTGAGTGTATAGTATATAGAGCAGTATAAACTAGTAATTGTCCATGTGAAATTTTAGTTTGTACTGACTTCACTAGTGTTTTTTATGTAGTGCTGTTGTAAGATCAGGCAAATATCTAGATGAGTTGATGTACCCCTGGTTGAGAACAACTGATTTAGGAGATAAAGTTAGGTTCCTGTTTTTGTACATCTTGATCATAGGACACTTGGTATGTTTCTATCCCGTGAAGGCATGAAACCTCTCTGTTACAATCCAGTTTGTAATGTGAATATTTGCAATTATGAATCTGAAATCACCGTTCTGCAAATATTCTTATGACACTAGATTAAAATTCTAAGTTTGGTTGTCATTTGCGAGGAAACACACAGAAATTGAACACAAAAGAGGAACAGATGCTGTCAAAACAAATTCACTGAAAAATTCAAAATAATACTCGATATGTGCCAGGCTTACCTTACTACATACATTTAAAAGCAGAATTGAAATGTGATGCAATTTAAAACAGTATCCAAGTATCCACTGACTGAAATTGATCAGAAGCCATATGCTGAGTATTAAACAACTGAGTTTTGAAAATAATATGCCAGCTTTCATTACGTATATCTTAGATTTTGAGATATTCATAAGTGGTAGTGATGGCTGATTCTATATATATATATATATATATATATATATATATATAATATTTTTTGAAATAAAAGCTGTCAAGTTTTGTTCAGTATGATTCACTCGGTCATATTATTCATTATCTGCAAGTATACAGACAGTTACCAGACGCTGGGGCAAGAGATCACAAGTCTCATAGGCTATCGTTATTTATGCATAAATTATTATTAATTTGAAAATTCACACTATTAATTATTATGCTTTTAAAAAAAACATTTCAAGCATCTAATATATATAGATATAATACTTGATTTAAGTGACCATCCACAATACAAACATAATAGACAGCAAATGATAGATACGAACAACTGAGAAGCAGCTTATAGTCTGAAAGTTATTACTCTGAAACAATTGGTGAATACTTCTGACAAATGAATACCTGTAAAAATAAAGGGAGTTTCATAATTCGAGCTGGTTCAGAACTTTCCATTATAATGCATTGTCTGTTGGGAAATCAGGTTACAAGAAATCAAAATATTCCACAGGAAAATTTCAATTTTGCCAAAAAGTTTGCTTTTCTGTCAGGAAAATTGAAATGAAATATTTCATTTTGTGTTGGTTTGACTGGAATCTGAATATTTCATTTTGTTGAACTGATCCCAAATGGTTCATTTTAAATCAGTTCAGTAAAGCATTAAACTGCATTTCGCTTTTAGAGTCTTTTTTTCCAGAGGGGTAATTTGGGTCACCATGTACACCTGTGCACCAAGCTCACTGAAGGACTTATCTCCCATAATTCAACACAGATTTATCTCTACCAACCTTGTGGTGCATAAAGGCAATGACATCACTCTGGGTGCATCTTGGGAGATGTAACGTAGACAGAGATCCTGGTCCCGACAGTGCGAGCATCAGATTCCAAAATTATAAGTTTCATGAGGAAATGCACCACTATGATAATATATTGTTTAATGTTGAAATTAATCACTTTCTGTCATTTCGACAAATGGAAACAAAACATTTCAATTTTGGGACTGAGAAAATATTTAATTTTGATTGAAAATGTCAATACAAAATGTTTCTGCAAAAGAGTTAAAATTTCAACTTTTCATCCCAACCTGGGACAAAACAAATGTTGAAATTTCCAGTGAGGCAGAAATTCTGAATTTTGCACAGCTATATTCTCAAACAATTCACTAACCCATTATAAACAAGGAACTCATCATTCCTGATAAACAGTTCAACCAACCCGAATAGATGTTTAATTTTAGTGTAAGAAAAATGATACTTGGGATTGGACATAGCCACCCACAGCTACTATCCTGCGTCCATGTGATGGGGTTCACCTGCCCCCTCAAGAGGTAATACAAGATACTGTTATAGAATCATGGAATCAGGGAAATGTAGGGTCAGAAGGGACCTTGGGAGATAATGAAGTCCAGCCCACTGCGCTGAGGTAGGATCAAGTGAACCTAGCTCATCCCTGACAGATGTCTGTCCAACCTCTTTTTTAAAATCTCCAATAATGGGGATCCCACAATCTCCCTAAGAAGCCTATTCCAGAGTGTAACTACTCTTAGAGTCAGAATTTTTTTCCTAATATCTAACCTAAATCTCCCTTGCTGCAGATGAAGCTCATTCCTTCTTGTCCTGCCTTCAGTAGGCAAGGAGAACAATTGATCACTGTCCTCTTTGTAACAGCCGTTAACATTGAAGGCTGTTACCAGGTTTCCCCTCAATCTTTTTTTCTCAAGACTGAACATGCCCAGTTTTCTTAAACCTTTGCTCACACCTTTTCTAAAACTTTTATCGATTTTGTTGCTCTCCTCTGGTTTCTCTACAATTTATCCACATCTTTCCCAAAGTGCGGCACCCAGAACTGGACCCACTACTCCAGTTCCAAGTAGAGAGGGACAATTACGTCCATGTTTTACATTTGATACATCTGCAAATAGATTCCAAAATGATATTAGCCTTTTTCGAAGCTGCATCATTATTTTTGACTCATTCCACTACAACCCTCAGATCCTTTTTGGAAGTACTACCACCAATCCAGTGATTCCTCATTTTGTAGTTGTGTGTTTTATTTTTCCTTCCTAAGTGGAGTACTTTGCACTTGTTTTTATTGAATTTTATCCTGTTGCATTTAGATCAATTCTCCAATTTGTCAAGGTCACTTTGAATACTAATCCTGCCCTCCAAAGTGCTTGCAACCTCCCAGCTTGGTGTCATGTGCAAATTTTATAAGCATATTCTCCACTCCATTACCCAAGTCATTAATGGAAATATTGATTAGTATTTGACCCAGGACTGACCTCTGTGGGATGTCACTAGATGTGCCCTCCCAGTTTGACAGTGAACCATTGATAACTACCGTAGAACCTCAGGTTATGAACAACAGAGTTATGAACAGGCAACCATACAGCTCATTTGGATCCGGAAGTATGCAATTAGGCAGCAGAGACCCAAAAAACCAGCAAATCCTGTATAGTACTGTGTTAAATGAAAGCTACTAACAAATAAAGGGAAAGTGTAAAAAAGATTTGACAAAGTAAGGAAACTGTTTCTGTGCTTCTTTCATATAAATTAAGATGGTTAAAAGCAGCATTTTTCTTATGCATAGTAAAGTTTCAAAACTGTATTGAGTCAATGTTCAGTTGTAAACTTGTAAAAGAACAATCATAATGTTTTGTTCAGAGTTACGAACAATCTCCATTCCCGAAGTGTTCCTAACTCTGAGGTTCTACTGTACTCGTCGAGTAGAGTCTTTCAGTCAGTTGTGCACTCACCTTAGAGTAATTTCATCTAGACCACATTTCCCTATTTTTTATGAGAATGTCATGTGGGATTGTGCCTCACTAAAATCAAGATATATCATGTTTTTTTGCTTCCCCCATCCACTAGGCAAGTAACCCTGTAAAAAGGGGAAATTGGTTGGTTTGGCATGATTTGTTCTTGACAAATCCATGCTGGCTGTTCTTTATAACCCTTTTATCCTCTAGGTGCTTACAAACTGATTAATAATGTATTCCACTGTCTTTGCAGGTATTGAAGTTGGACTGACTGGTCTATAATTCACTAGGTCTTCTTTGTTCCCCTTTTAAAGGCAGGTGCTATGTTTGCCCTTCTTCAGACCTCTGGGACCTCACCCGTGCTCCAGGAGTTCTCAAAGATAATTGCTAATGGTTCCAAGATTGCTTCAGTTAGTTCCTTAAGTATCCCGATTAATTTAATCAGGCTCTGCCTACTTGAATACACCCCACTTATCTAGATAGTCTTTAATCTGTTCTTTCCATATTTTGGTTTGCATTACCTTGTTGTTAATATTGATTGTGTTGAGTATGTGATCACCATTAATCATTTTAGAGAAGACCGAAGCAAAATAGGCATTTAACACCTCAGCTCCATGGGCCCAGTACTTTAACCCTTTCCGACCTGGTGTGGTATTAGTACAACCCATCACAAGCGTCCTAACAGATCTTACTTGCTGTAATGGGACAATCGTGCCCTCAAACATCTGGGTCTCAGACCATTTAAGAATGTCATTTATATATATATATATTTCAACTCCGCATTGTCAACCCCAAGCATTCAAAATCATGAGTCAGGCCCCAAAGAGTCATGAGAGTAGCTTAAAAATCATACGTTTGCGGGTTATTGAAATGATAAAGTTGGGGTTCTTTCTCCTTGCCTTCTGATTTTTGCGTGTGCAAAATTCACATTCTCAAGCTTTTGTCTGCAGCCATCAGGACCAGAAGCTTTAAAAATAAAAGAACAGGTGAGATTTTTCACAGTCAAGTGACTTCAGGAGCTGAGGTTTTAATAAAAGGCATCAAATATCATGAGATGCACCATGAAAAATCACAAGATTTGGCACCACTGTACATTCTAAGGTCTAGATTCCGTCACCTTTATGATGAGTAGTATCGTCATCTTCAGGGAGCTGCCTCGAAATCAGGGGAACAACTTGTGAAGGAAGGTGCTATTTAGTGTGAGAAGGGGTGGTAAAATGAGCCAGAATGAACAAAGTTTTTTCAGAACTTGTGTGTGTGCGTGTGTATGTAATGCCAGGAAGTGCCCCTGAAGTTTCTCTATACACACTAGTCCAGGCATGCAAAATGGCACAAGCATTCCTGGCCACTCACTTTTGAAACCTTGGCTAAATATCACCAGGCATATTTCTCATAAGGAACGTTCCTAGTAGCACATGCAGAAAGGAAGGATGGTTCAGTGGTTAGAGCATTGGCTGCAGTAAATCTGAGTTCACATCCTGCTCTGCCAGCAAATAGCCTGTGAGACCCTGGGCAAGTCACTTAGACCCAGATCCTCAAAGGTACTGAGGAGCCTAACTCCAGACACCTGGAGGAGCTGGGCCTTAGTCTCTCTGCACCTCAGTTCCTCACCTATATAATGGGAATAGCAGCACTGCCCTACATCACAGGGGTTTGAGGGTAAATACACTAAAGATAGTGAGGTGCTAGATACTGCCGTGATGGGAACCATAGAAGTGTATAAGACTGACAAACACTCCATTAAAGAATCACCATTTGGGAAATCAGTGGGAGAAAATATCAATTCTCAAGTTGCAAAATATTTGGTGCACTCACCAATTTGTTTTCACGTTTTCAACTATTATGCTCAACTTCTCTTTTTTCCGTCATAAAAAGCTTTTCTGTTAGCAAACATTTCTCAGGGAATATTTGTTTTTAATAAACCCTGCCTAAGAATTTTAGATCATCAAGAAGAAGTTTGAAAAATTAAAGAAAAGACGTGTTCATGGGATAAATGCTAGGTTGCATTACTGGGCAATGCTGCAGAGAAGTCAATAGCATTGCACATATAGGGAAAGATGTTTCTTGGCATAAATAAGTGTTGCAAAGATATTGAGAATTAACTAGAGATTGTCACAAAAATTAGTTTAAGCTGCAAACATTTCACAAAGCGTGAATTGCTGGCATCACACAGTTCTACCTCTAGTCTTTAAGGTGCCACCGGACTCCTGGTTGTCTCCACTTTAGTGTTACTTTTGTTGCTTTGTCAGGTAACTAGACTTCTAAATGGCATAAAATTTGCCTGCAAGTAATTTTCTTTCCATAAGAACATAAGAACGGCCATTCTGGGTCAGACCAAAGGTCCATCTAGCCCAGTATCCTGTCCTCCGACAGTGGCCAATGGCAGGTGCCCCAAAGGGAATGAACAGACAGGTTATCATCAAGTGATCCATGCCCTGTCGCCCAATCCCAGCTTCTGGCAAACAGAGGCTCGGGACACCATCCTTGCCCAGCCTGGCTAATAGCCATTGATGGACCTATCTTCCATGAATCTATCTAGCTCCCTTTTGAACCCCGTTATAGTATTGGCCTTCACAACACCCTCTGGCAAGGAGTTCCAGAGGTTGACAGTGCGTTGTGTGAAAAAATACTTTCTTGTGTTTGTTTTAAACCTGCTACCTATTAATTTCATTTGGTGGCCCCTTGTTCTTGTATTATGAGAAGGAGTAAATAACACTTCCTTATTTACTTTCTCTATACCACTCATGATTTTATAGACCTCTATCATATCCCTCCTTAGTCGCCTCTTTTCCAAGCTGAAAAGTCCCAATCTTATTAATCTCTCCTCATACGGAAGCCGTTCTATACCCCGAATAATTTTTGTTGCCCTTTTCTGAATCTTTTCCAATTCCAATATATCTTTTTTGAGATGAGGCAACCACATCTGCATGCAGTATTCAAATTGTGGGCGTACCATGGATTTATATAGAGGCAATATGATATTTTCTGTCTTATTATCTATCCCTTTCTTAATGATTCCCAACATTCTGTTTGCTTTTTTGACTGCCCCTGCACATCGAGTGGATGTTTTCAGAGAACTATCCACAATGACTCGAAGATCTCTTTCTTGAGTGGTAACAGCTAATTTAGACCCCATCACTGTATATGTATAGTTAGGATTATGTTTTCCAATGTGCATTACTTTGCATTTATCAACATTGAATTTCATCTGCCATTTTGTTGCCCAGTCACCCAGTTTTGAGAGATCCTTTTGTAGCTCTTCTTCAGTCTGCCTGGGACTTAACTATCTTGAGTAGTTTTGTATCATCTGTAAATTTTGCCACCTCACTGCTTACCCTTTTTTCCAGATCATTTATGAATATGTTGAATAGAACTGGGCCCAGTACAGATCCCTGGGGGCACCACTATTTACCTCTCTCCGTTCTGAAAACTGACCATTTATTCTTACCCTTTGTTTTCTATCTTTTGACCAGTTACCTTCCCTCTTATCCCATGACAGCTTATTTGGCTTAAGAGCCTTTGGTGAGGGACCTTGTCAAAGGCTTTCTGAAAATCTAAATACTCTATACCCACTAGATCTCCTTGGTCCGCATGCTTGTTGACGCCCTCAAAGAATTCTAGTAGATTGGTGAGGCATGATTTCCCTTTACAGAAAACATGTTGACTATTTCCCAACAAATTATGTTCATCTATGTGTCTGACAATTTTGTTCTTTACGATAGTTTCAACCAATTTGCCCGGTACTGAAGTACAGTACGGTACTGGTACAGGCTTACTGGCCTGTAGTTGCCAGGGCCACCTCTGGAGCCCTTTTTAAAAGGCTCCACGAGGTCCATGTAGTCCAATATCCTTTCTCTGACAAAAACTAGAGAAAGATGCTTCAGAGGAAGGTAGAGCACCACCAGAGTAACAGCTGTGGGATAATCTGCCCAATATATTAGCTCACATCATGCTGGTCTCTGATAGTTAGAGATTGGTTTAAATCTAGAAAGCACAAAGATAATATCTCTTCCAAAATGTCATCATCATGAATTATGACAACATTGGATATTCTTGATATCCATAAAATTGTCCAATCCTTTTTGAATCTAGCTAAATTCTTGACCTCAGTGACTTCCTGTAGCAGGGAGTTCCACAGCCTAATTACGTGATGCATTAAATAGTATTTCCTTTTATTGGTTTTGAATTTCCCATGTATTAATTTAATTGATTGCCCCCTCATTCTTGTGTTATGGATCAATCATTATTTTATAGACTTTTATCATGTCCCATTTTATCTATTCCCTTTCCAACATAAACAATCTCAATGTCTCTTCAGGAGAGCTTTCCCAAGCCCTTCATCACTCTTGTTGCCCTCCTCTGAACCCCTTCTAGTTCTGCAATATCCTTTATGAGCTGGGGTGACCAGTATTGCACACAGTATGTAGATGAGGCTGCACCATTGATTTATTTAAAGTCGTTATAATATTCTTTGTATTATCCTGTTCCTTATGAATGTAACATCTTGTTTGTTTTTATTACCCTTAGCTGCCCATTGACCAGAGGTCTCCAGTGAGCTGTCTTCAGTGATGCCAAAGTCTCTTATGGTATATGAGTAGATTAAATTTCTCTCTAGTTCTCATTAATGTGTGTTTATTGACAATGAATTTTATTTGTCTTTGTATTGACCGTTCACCTAGCTTGGTTTGGTGTCTCTGAAGTTCCTCACAGTTTCAACCTTCAGTATATTGAAGCAGTCATGAATCCTGTCTACTAAACATACTGGTATATTTTCCTTGATGCAGCGATTGGTGACATTATTTGAATCATCCTTTAAGGATTCTTTGAAACATACAGCCACTCTGCTTGTCAGGCAGGTCGTATTCCACATACACTGACCATTGTCTATGTTCTTTCCTCCTCTGACATATCTCTACAGTGAGTTGAGAGGTTTATAGTTGTCCCCTCAGCTGGATCCAAGAAATTACCTTTTAGATCACTCTCTCATATCTAATCTCTTTAATGTGAGACCATTCGATCCTTTCATAATTCACGCAATCAACCAGAATCATAATGCAAGAGAGCCAAGTGATATTAATTCCTCAGGCATCATCAAATGCCATGTAACCATAGGCAACAAATGGACAGGAGAGAGAATGGCAATCCGGAAAGTATATGTCAAATGATACTTGAAGTCAGCCTCCTAATTTTACAAAAGAAACTTTTAAGACATTTGACATCTTCATCCCTCAACTGCATCTTGAAAACCACTATTGTGAATAACTTGATATGTCTTGTGGCTGATAATTCTAGTCCCTGATGAAATCTGCATACTCTACAACCTCTTTGCAAATTACACTCTGTTCTCCTTGTAGCATCACGGATGCAATCCAGATATCATGGTTTTTACCAAAAGGGTTTTACTAGAGCTGGTACAAAAATAAAAACATTTCACATTTTTATGGAAATTTCACACACACAAAATCCCAGGATGATTCAATTAGATGACGTGGTCTCATGCTGGGACAACAAATGCTTCAATATAGCTGGAAACAAAGAGAAGAACTGTTCTAACAACTACTGCAGTACCTTGCCATTTACATGTGAGGAAATGAAACCCCGGATGAGAGCCAATTGAATGAGTGTTTAATTAATTGTAAATCAAAATGTAGAGCCAGTAAGCACACTAAAGGGAAACACTTATTTGGATAACTGTGACAATGAGATCTATTGTTATACACTCCTGATTCTGACTCTAGCTCCATTTTTAACCCTTGTCTGCTGATCATTCAGTTTTCCCAGTATTCAGTGCCTAGTAGCATCAACAGTTGTTCCAAAACAGGGGAATGAATTATCAGCTTTTCATCGTAAGTTACCATTACAGCTAAGCAAACACTAGCAAAACCCCAGCAGCAGATGAATCATTCACATTTAAGTATTCAGTAGAAAATGCACTTTAAAGCTATGCACTAAGACTTTGCATTACCAGAGCGAAGCATCCCGTGAACGAGTGATATGCACCTGAGATTTAATATGCAGAAATATTGGTATTTGCTCCGAGACAGCATTTTAGCTCACATTTTGTAATGGAGTTAGAGTGCATTAGTAATTATTAGTAGTATTGTACTAATCCTTTCCACCCTATTGCTATTACTCTTAATGTAGTTACATCTAATCCACACATTACTCAACTAGAAAGTGGAATACTTTGGTTCAGCTGAAAGAGGAGACTTTCCAGCTTGAAGAAAGCTATTTGTTGTTGGAAGAGGCTAGTATTTAATGCCTTGCCCTTCTTTTCCCAGTCCGAGGTCCAGCCCCCAAATTCTCACATCAGACCAGATTCACCGGTATGCTCCAGCTGGTTTGCACTGCGGTGGTGATGCAAACCAACTGTTTTCCTGGCTTACGTGTAGTTAAGCCAAGTCTGCGGTACCATCACATTGCTGCACAGTGCAAAGTGGTCAGAGCATCACCATGAATCTACCCCTTCATTGTTATTTCTTATTTTTCACTGGAACCGCCTTGGGAAGTGTTGTGGGTGGAGACAGAGCTGTTTGTGACTTGTCCTGTAGCTGTGAAACAAAGCGTTGCAGAGACTGGGGAGCATCCGGAGATACAGCACTTAAACATGTGGAGACCGGAAGGGGAGCTGCCATTTCCAAACTGACATCTAGGTAGCTGTGCTAGGAGATGTGGGGATCAGGGATGTTTCCAAGGTGTTCTTAAGGTGTCATGACTGTGTCATACACACAATCTACAGGTGTGTAATTGTGGTGTCATATGTGCAATCTACAGGTGCTGGAGTCCCTTCGTATTTGGTCTCCTATCTCACAATGCAGCCAAGTTGACACCATAAAGGCAGATCCAGACCTATAAGAAAAGGCAACATCTATTTTCTTATGTGGAAAGCCTTATTAGTCAGCGAAAAACTGGAAAATGTGCCATGTTTGTCTTGGCTACTCTGGGAAGTCTTCTATGTATGCCCGAGATATGCACAAGGCCTTGACAGCATTTATGACACAGTTTCAGTCTGTATTATAAGGTCCAAAGGAGCCTGACCTGCCTTTTCCTTCATGTTATTTATAAAATTAAGGCAGTTGGTGTTCTGGACCTACACTGTCCTTTAAAGGGAATCGGACCTTGATTTTTTTTTTACTTCAGCTGTCCATAATCAAGCAGCAGAGTCCCGTGTTTACAACCCAGCAGTGAGAGTTTGGGGGCAAGCTACTTGGCAATCTTCGTCTTGTAATCTTTTTATCGCGAGGGCAGGAGTGGACACTTACCCACAGTGATGCTGGTGAAGCATGGCTTCATTTAATGATGTGGCAAAATCTAACCCTGCCCCTCCTCACGGCCAGCTGGGCCCAGGGTGACCAGATAGGGACTGTCCCCGACATTTGGGACTTTTTTCTTATATAGGCACCTATTACCTCCAGCCCCATCCCAGGTTTTCACCCTTGCTATCTGGTCACCATAGCTGGGCCCCTAACTGGCAGCAGCTCTGTCTAGAAGCCTCCCTGGGGGCTCAGGCCAAGCCCACTTCACTCCTCCCCTTCCCCTCAGAAGGTCGTTTCTCTGTCGAGAATGGACCAGAACAAGTTCGGTCACAAACAAATCCCAATCTAAAAAGTTACTGTTAACTGACATCTATTCCACATGAGCAAAAGAAACGTGCCCCATTACTTCCTCCCCCAGACTATGGGTGCCTCAAATCTCACTGGGGCAGAAAAATGTGATCTTTGTTCTGAGCAGAAGACTCTCTTATTGGAAACAGCCACATCTTTCCTTCCCTCCTTGGGCCGTCTCAGCGCTCGGCAGCTGTGCTTCCCTCCTTTAAATCGGCCTTTGCTGTGCCTCTCCTTCTCTCTCCTCTGAGACATCCTGGGTACCTTTGAGCAGGTCTATGCCCACTCAGTTCCTCTCCTGAGGTGAATCTTTCCGGCTGTGTCATAAACAGATAGTTAAGGGTTAATACCTCTTTTACCTGTAAAGGGATAAGAAGTTCACCTAGCCTAGCTGACACTTGACCAGAGGAACCAATGGGGGGACAAAATGTTTCAAAAGGAAGGAGAGAAGCACGTGGAGAAGCATGTTCTCAACCTTAACTTCTCTTGGTGGCAGCTGACTTCTTTCCTACTCAGACTGAGAGACACCAAGGGACGGAGAAGATAAGAAATGTGGAGACATTTGTGCAGTGATGGTGATGGGGGAACAGATAGAATTATTTAATCAAAAGGTTAAAAAAAAGTTAATTGAATCTAGTATTAATCTGAATTTATCTTGAAGTTTACTTGTTCTTCTCTACAGTTCTCTCGTTATTTTATTCAGCTCCATACTTAAACTCTAATGATACTGGTTGCTTTGAGACTTCAAGAAAGGAAATTTTAATAAAAGCTTGATTTGATGTTATTCCACTGCAAGTCCTGTGTTTAATTAAACATGAGGCTGAAGAGATATATTGACAGTATGTCTGCTTGCAGCTCCACTGGCCAAAGCAAAACATGGGTAAATAGTTTTATGCCATTTTCTTTAAGTTCATTCCAGCTTTCAATCAGCCCTACATAAAAGATGGCTCCGGTGCTTTGTAAGAATTCTTGTCATGGCCACCTGTCTGGGAAGCAGAGGCAGTGCTAATATTGAGACAAGGAAAAACCTGCCTTGCTCATTTCATCATTAGGGAGCTACTTTTTGTCCCAATCCAGGAGCTCCCCCAGGATGCCTAATGTAGACGGAGTCCAGGAGAAAACGGCTATGCTGATCGTTCCTGACACACAGCTCTGCTGCAGTTCTTGTAGCTGCTCTTACGATAATTCCCAAAAATAATACAAGTGCAGTAACTAAGCTCCTGAATTGCTAAATCTCTCTCAATACTGCAGCCTTGCTCATGTGGAGAGGAACGTCAGTTAAAATCAATGGGACATTTGCTGTATGCAGAGGGTGAAATTCTGGCCTCCACTAAAATCGACAAGAGTTTTACCCAGGGCCTGGATTTCACCAAAGCACTGTAGGATCAGGTCCTAAATTGTTAGCCAATTTAACATTTCGCCATTGTTTGCTACTTATGGGGATGGCTAATCATTGCAGATGGAGACAAATTACCTCTTTACTGGCCTAGATGTGCTATTGCCACCTGCGGTCTCCTATTTGTCCATCTTGTGATTGACTCCTGGAGGGAAAGAGCGATCACACACAACTTGTTTTACATTTTGGGGATGCAACACCCCATTGAAATCAATGGAGCACTGCAGATTTACACGGCTGAGGGGCTGGCCCAGAGGATATACATTTACACTAGACTACCTTAGAGATGAATGAATCCATCTATTGCACCCAAAAAGAGCTCCAAAATGCATTCTATTAGGTACAGGAACTGTTTGTTAATTAACAATCAGAGTGCAGGCTGGAGGTAGCTCGGTACATTAAGCTGATAAGGTGAAAGTCGGAAAGGAAATGTGCTGAAAGCTATTACCGAGCTAGGAGAAAATTCACAACATGAAGGTTTATTAACATTTTCCATCCAAATTAAAGGTGTTTCTCCTTTCAGAGATTAACATAACATTAGTTTAAGGGGACAGCTTTACTTAATTAAAGGTGCCTTTTGAGACATTTATTTCATTAACATTTACTGGAGGCACAGAGCAGCCAGACCAGATAGCCCTTGTCCACAAAGTAACTCCATCCTCACATAGCTTCTCCTCCTGGGCCAGAGTGCCAGGGACCTTTGCTTCCATCATGGATGCCCCACCGTCACACCGGTCAGTGGTGCTAGTTAGTAGCGTGCTAACCCTCCGGGAAGTACTGCTTTTGGTGATCTTAGTGAGCGTACCCTATTGTGAGAGGCACAGCTAGAATCACATCCTCTGCTGTGTCTGGCCACACTGCAAAGCCTGTTTGGGAGCCAGTTACGGCTTCCCAATTCTCTCCCTGGCCCCAATCCTAGGCACCGGTTAGAACAGCCTAGCTGCTGCTCTTGTCTACTCCAGCTGGCATTGGTCGTGACGTGACCTGCCACCTGCTGGGCACTGTTAGACTCTAGTGTGCTCTGAGCACATCTTCCCGCCCAATACATTTCCTGCACCGGGGTCTATGGCTAGGCTGCTGTAGGATCCAGCCCAGAACCAGCTAGGGACTCCCACACTGTAGGGAATTCCCAGAAGGGAAAGAACCAGGAGTCTTCCCTCTGTTTGTATTGTGCAGGTTGCACAAAGGCTGCAGAGCAGGGCAACCACCTAAACATGAACACACCTTGCCTCCACGTCAGCCCTGAACCTAGATACTGGAATGAGTTAGACCCACCCCGAATTTGGGCACTGGTTGGCTCTAGGAATTGCTGGGGGTGGCTGAAATCCATACGAGATTCGCAGCAGCCTGGACACCCCAATCCTGTTGGAAAGCTGCTTCTTCATCTAGGTGAGGAATTGATTTCAGTCCTGCTCCCATCAGACAAGTGTCCCCATTACAAATGCCATGGTCACAATGCGGGCACTTGGGGTAGTGCTCTCCACAAAAAGGCCATGGATGAGTTGCTCACCATAGTCCCTGCTATGCTCTCATGCAGACAGAGAAATCAGATAAAAACCAATTCTCTTGTTGGAAGGCTGCAACACAACAACACTTTGTTTCTTAGAATTAAGAATGATAACACACAAGAAACCAAAACCAGAGAGGGGCAAAGCAGGCTGCTCCCTAAAACAGAGAGGCACAACTCAGCCCTCTTTACTCTAGGCTATCTGTCTGCAGACCAACAGCTGCTAGGCTCAGAGCAGATGCTTCCCTATCAGAGCCCCTTACTGGCAAACAGAACCAGGAAACCCCAGAGAGTTTAACACCGTTTTCAATATATCACACTCCCTCTCATTCCTAGAGGCTGCCTTCTTGGGACAGGCTTCCAACAGCCTGGAAGCAGAGTATCCCCACTCATGCTGTTCCTGACTTGTGACTGAGGTGAAAACTTTCCTCTGTCAGCGTCACAGTTCGGCAGCTTCACAAGTATCAAGGCCCTTTCTACCAAAGTCCGCGGTAGCCTGAGTTCAGTGGGATTTGGATCAGGGCCTAACTTTACAACACATCATTTTTGGAAGAAGAAAAAAATACGAAGGAAACATTCCCCTGAATTTTGAGGGCACAAACTCTCACTGGATAGTTTGAACAACACCCACTGCTGTGAATTTAGGACCCAGCAGAGTTATCAAGAGGAAGAAGAAGGTTTTTCTCCCCCAGAAAGCAGCAGTGAACTGCTGGAGCAGATGGGCGGGTTCTGATGGGGAATAAAATATGCTCAACTCAGAAAGTCTCCCTGTATAACTTTTCCCCATTCCCTGACATTTGTTGTAATTCAATCACTAGTGCTGCAGTGCTGATAAGCTTTAAATAGCATTCCTGCCTTTATCGAGTGACTTAGAACTTCCTGTTTCTCTAAAACGAAGAGAGATTTTTAATTCATGACTGTTCTAAAGGAATCATTGTACTCTGAGATAGGTGTTCAAACAGTCCCTTAACGAGTCAGTGACTTCCCTGAACTGTTCCGACTTGCTTTAGATCCTTCCATCTTCACATTTGGTTGCCAGCTATTAGAAGGGTTTTTTTAAAATCTTCAGGAGTGATATCGGGCAGTATATCAAGAGAACAGATTAAAGTTTCAGTTCCTATTAAAAATCAAAATCAGAGAGAATTAGCAACCACCGTGAGGCTGAGTTTAGTGGAAAGGGAAGGAATACCTGGATACTAGTGAGGTGTTCAGAGAAGACATATTATTACCAACCCCATTTTTTTTGCTTTATAGTCAAACTCTCAAAATTTATGCTTTTACTGCTCACTCAGGCCACATCACAATACTGACATACTGAGACATGCTTTGAAAAACTTGTATCTGCATTGACCACAGCTTGTTGGGATTTTCTGTCAAAATGACTTTTCAATTAAAAATACAATTTCCACAAAATCAAAATTTTCCACAGAAAATTTCATTTTTTACTGATTTTTTAAAAATTCTCGGTTAGGAAAAATCTAAACAAAATATTTAGTTTTGGATCAGTTCAACATGAATCAGAATATTTTGGTTTGTGGAACTGAACCAAGCATTGCATTTCGAGTCAGGCATATGAGTTTAATGTCAAACTAAGGTGCTGTGGTGGCTCCTGGGAATTGTAGTTCAGCTGTTGTGTCCCCATTCGTTCCTGTGGGCTGGGCTACTTGGCTAGACTATAGCTCCCATGATGCACCACGGTCTCCCCTCTGTCCAAGCCTTGTAGTCAATCATGGGAGTCACATGACTGATGTAGTCTGGGCAGATAGCCAAACCCATAGGGAAGAATGAGACCATAAGGCACCTGAACTACAGTTCCAATGTGACACTGTGCACCATGAGAGCAGTTAAGTCAAACTGATTCAAACAAAGCTTTCTGTATTTCCAAATCGAAATGAACTTTTCATCCCATGAATACTTTCATTACTTTCATGTTTCATCCCAATTTGAATGTAAAACAAATATTGAAGTATCAGAATTTCCTGGGGGGAATAGAAATTCTATTTTTTCCTCAGCGCCCAGGATGACCATGTATAAAATGTGTTTGCCTCTGTTGCGAACTTGCAATCCAGAGAAATTCATGAGGGGTAATATACACTAATGATAGCACAACTCTGTGTCTCATAAACTCATAGATGTCAAGGTCTGAAGGGACCATCACGATCATCTAGTCTGACCTCCTGCACATTGCAGGCCACAGAACCTCACCCGCCCACTCCTGAAATAGACCCCAACCTCTGGCTGAGTTATTGATGTCCTCAAATCTTGATGTAAAGACTTCAAGTTACAGAAAATCCACCATTTACACTAGTTTAAACCTGCAAGTGATTCATGCCCAAAGCTGCAGAGCAAGGCAGCCTCCCCTCCCCAGGGTCTCTACCAATCCGATCAGAGGGTCAGAGATCAGCTAGGTCAGTGTTTCTCAAACTGGGGTCGCCGCTTGTGTAGGGAAAGTCCCTGGCGGGCCGGGCCGGTTTGTTTACCTGCCCCGTCCGCAGGTCCGGCTGATCGCAGCTCCCACTGGTCGCGGTTCCATGTCCCTCGGCCCGCGCCGCTTCCTGCATCTCCCATTGGCCCGGAGCAGCGAACTGCGGCCAGTGGGAGCCGCAATTGGCCGGACCTGCGGACGGGGCAGGTAAACAAACTGGCCCGGCCCGCCAGGGGCTCTCCCTACACAAGCGGCGACCCCAGTTTGAGAAACACTGAGCTACATGCCATTGTAGGCAATCTCATCATACCATCCCCTCCATCAACTTGTCAGTTACTCCATGTGCAATTACATTTTACAAGTGTGTAAAAATGTGCAAAATCCAGCAGTTTTACTTACCTTTTCTTGTGACGATCTACTTTTTTTCATTTCTTCTTGGAAGGTTTGGCATCTTGTGGAGTTTCGGGATCAAAATACAGCACTGTATGCTGGAATCTGGAATCACTCTGGGCCCCTATTTCTGTATTATTATGAAGGGGGCTACAATCTGCTTCATTTTAGGTAATTAATATATTTGTAGCCTTCCTCCTCCTAACCAGTGGCCAACATGGCCCTCAGCTGAACACAATTTGGATAACCCCTTGCTATTGTACCAACAGGATAAACCACTCACATCGATACTTTAAGTGGGGTGATAGCTGATGGCAGCTTGTTTCTTAAAGCTTTTAAATATTTTGTTTTGATAAACTGACCTTTTTCTACCAAAGAATACGAGTGACCAAGAATTCAAGTGTGAGAAAACATTAAAGAGGCCAATGTGGTAGTGTTTACAATCATCCTTCTGCCAAAAAAAATGAAGCACTAAATTTCAGACTCCACATGATCATTACAGTAAATCAGCACAGTAACCTGCCCACGAGCAATCTGCTCCTGACAAGGTTGTAATGGCAGCTGGAAATGCTGCAAACATAGCTCATTCTCATGGCATCTTCATCTACTAATAAATCATCGAGGAGGGCTTTATAAGCCATCGAAGAAGGCTTTTGAGACTAAGAAGTCTCAAAATGTCATTGTAAATGGGGACTCATCACTGAAGGGGCGTGTTTCTAGCGGCGTCCCACAGAGATCTGTTAATGACCTGGAAAAAAAAATAAAATTATCATGGATAAAGTGTGCAGATGACACAAACGTTACGGGAGTGTTAAACAATGAAGAGGACAGGTCACTGATTCAGAATGATCTCGATCGATCGGTAAGCTGGGTGCAAGCAAAACAATGTGTGTTTTAATATGGCTATGTAAATGTATACATCTTGGCACAAAGAATGGAGGCATAACTTGCATGATGGAAGGATGTATCCTGGGAAGCAGTGACTCTGAAAAAGATTTGGGGTTGGTGGTGGATAATCAGCTGAACATGAGCTCCTAGTGCGAAATGGGCTAATGTGATCCTCGGATGCATAAGTGGGAATCTTGAGTAGGAGCAGAGAGGTTATTTTACCTCTGTATTTTGCACTAGTGTGACTGTGACTGGAATACTGTGCCCAGTTCAGGTGCTGACAATTCAAGAAGGATGATAAATTGGAGAAGATTAGAGAAGAACTACAAGAATGATTAAAGGATTAGAAAACATGCCTGACAGTGATAAATTCACAGAGCCCCATCTATTTAAATTAACAAATACGAGTTTAAGGGGCGATTTGATTACAGTCTATAAGAAGCTACATGAGGAACAAATATTTGATAGTGGGCTCTTTGAGCTAGCAGACAGAGGTGTAACAAAATCCAGTGGCTGGGAATTGAAGCTAGACAAATTCAGACTGGAAATAAGGCCTACATTTTTATCAGTGAGAGTCATTAAGCAGTGGAACAACTTACCAGTGGTCATGGTGGATTCACCATCACAGACAAAGGCTGGATGTTTTTCTAAAACACATGTTCTAGGAATTATTTGGGGCAGTTCTCTGGCCTGCATTATGTGGGAGGTCAGACTAGATGATCACAATGGTCCCTTCTGGCCTTGAAATCTATGATTCCATCAAGAGATCACAGAAAGGCCCATAAAATTAGTAGTGCTGACAGTGTCTCATGACCTTTGCATCTGATCTTTTTGCAGAATTTTGCAGCCCTGTTGCACCCACATTCT
The DNA here is from genome assembly GCF_002925995.2 of Terrapene triunguis. Lineage (NCBI taxonomy): Eukaryota > Metazoa > Chordata > Testudines > Emydidae > Terrapene > Terrapene triunguis. The sequence continues at coordinate 2,441,783 of NW_020664588.1, forward strand.
ACAGCCCTTAGGATTCTCCCCCACCTACAAAAGGCTCTAGTTCCTACATGCAAAATCCTAGAAAAGTGAAATAACTCACTCCTCCCTTATTCCAAGATTCTGTCTGTGGAAGCCAGCCTCCCACCCACTAGCAAAGGGTCCCTGAGGATAGAGGGAGCAAGTACTCAGCCGCTCCCCCCTCTGATGGTCTTAGTGTGATTGTAAGACACAGTCGGTCTCATATGGGACCTCACTGCCCTCATCCTTTTCGCATTAAGCGGCACTCTGGGGTCCTGCTCCCCAGCCCCCAAACAGAGCACAGTCCGAGTTGTAAAGTTCAGACTCATGTTTAAATCTGAATGCCGCCTACAGTTTGACGAGGTTTGGCTCTGAGGTTCCTGTTCAGGTCCATGTCTAACCAGTGTCCTAGCATGCCCCAGGCTTGTGGAACACCTGGCCGCCTCCTTTTCCAAATATGCCCCGAGATAGAAGGGAAAGGGTAGCTCTACAGGGCCTTGCCGGGACCTGAAAGAAGGGCTGAAGAGCCAGGCGTCCTATGGAACACCTACAGAATATAACCTAGAAAAGGAAGGCTCCAACTATCCAGCCGCTCCCACAGAAAAGCACCTGCATCCAGACGTTTGGAGGAAAGAGACTTACTCAATTTACTGAACTTTTCCACAAACTGAGCCCTGGCTGGGATGATTTAGTTGGGATTGGTCCTGCTTTGAGCAGGGGGTGGGACTAGATGACCTCTTGAGGTCCCTTCCAACCCTGATATTCTATGATTCTATGAGCTTTCCGAAGCAACCAGAACCTGAGGGATCTGAGAAGCCATTAACCTTCATGGGAACTGGCACTCAAATCCCTTAGGTAGCTTTGAATGTCCTATGTCTGGAAATTTCCACCACATGCGTCTGACGAAGTGGGTATTCACCCACGAAAGCTTATGCTCCAATACGTCTGTTAGTCTATAAGGTGCCACAGGACCCTCTGTTGCTAGTCTAAGAGATTTGTATACCAATCTATTGCATGGTGATAGTCACACCTTGTTTAATCTAATTGGCTAAAGCATAAATATACAGTGTTGAGTTCACATAAAGCAAGCCCTAAGTAATAAATGAATCATGGCCAGGTTTTCATAGATTCATTCATAGATTCATAGATTCTAGGACTGGAAGGGACCTCGAGAGGTCATCGAGTCCAGTCCCCTGCCCGCATGGCAGGACCAAATACTGTCTAGACCATCCCTGATAGACATTTATCTAACCTACTCTTAAATATCTCCAGAGATGGAGATTCCACAACCTCCCTAGGCAATTTATTCCAGTGTTTTAACCACCCTGACAGTTAGGAACTTTCTCCTTAGGTTGTAACCACCTAAGATACTCTAAAGGAAGGGTCAGATACAGCATGATTAAGGACTGTGAACTAAGTAGCACAGGGAGAAAACAAACAGAATAGTACAAATACTGGGTTGTGAGGTCTATAGCAGGGTTTCTCAACTGGAATGTTTCAAAGGGTCGCATGAAAGCCCCTATGGCTCCTGTCCCCTGGGCTGGCTGGGCTCGCCCCCGCTCCAGTCACTGCCCTCTCCAGTCCCAGCACCACTCAGGTCTGGCCCAGCCAGATGATGACAAGAGTCTGGGGAGGCCAAATGGGAGTCGGTGGCCCTGCAACCCCATGAGCCAGGTCACAACTCCACTCACACACATTTAGTCTAGTCCGGGGGGCGGGGCCAAATCTGAGCAGCGTTGTAGCCCTGGAGGTCGCAATGCCTGACAGGGAGATCCAAGCCCAGCCAGCCCCACAGCGCAGGAGCAAACCCCCGCAGGAAGCAGGACTCAAGTGAAACCACCCAGGGCCTCCACTTCCAGACTATTTACTGGGCTGCAGCAGGCCATAAACATTTACAAATTGGTCCTGAGCCCAAAGAGGTTGAGATCCATTGGTCTACGGGACACTTGCACCCACAGCTCAAACCTAGGCTGCTTGGCGCCCAGCGAAGCTCTGTGTATTCACATGAACCTTGTCAATGCATTAATCTTTTTTCATAAGTAATTCTCAATGTATTCGGCAATTCTGCAAAAAGAGATCCAGTTACTAAAATGGATGATCTGTTAATGCCCAGAGGGTAAAGAACAAGGGCTGGTCTACACTACCGCGGTAAATCGATCTAAGTTACGCAACTTCAGTTACATGAATAACATAACTGAAGTCGATGTATTTAATCCACTTACTGCTGTGGCTACACTGCGCTGGGTTGACAGGAGAGCGTCTCCTGTCAACTCCCCTTACATTTCTCAGGGAGGTGGAGTACACAAATCGATGGGAGAGTGCTCTCACATCGATTTAGCGTGTCTTCACTAGACCCGCTAAATCGACACTCGCTGCATCAATTGCAGCAGTGCCAATCTAGTGGTAAGTGAGACATGCGCTAAAGGAGCCTCTGCCAAGGGGAGGTAACAGAACTGCTTCTCTAATTCAGCTACAAAAATATTAGCCAGGGAAGCCCCTGGAACCAAGTTCAAGCCAAACAACTCACTCCTTGCTGTGAACTCAGTTACTAATTAATAAGTAAGCCTCTGTAATGAGATATCTGGTCTCTGTCAGTGCAAATACTAACAGGAAAATAAGGAAGAGTAGCTTAGTAGAGCAGAACACAACACGAATCTCACAAAAAATTGGTTCATGCTAGTTTGGTAACAGCTCCGTTAACAAGCTCCCTTGTCCATAGTCCGTTACTTCCTGTTCTGGCTGCCTGCGATGTCAGAACATTTCCTCACCTCATTTGCAGTCTCTCATGTTAAACTAGATGTTCTGGACTTTAGTCCTCACCACAGTCAGATGCCAAGTCCGCACCTTGAATTGCATCTCCTCGAGGAGAAATGTTTGCATGTGCCGTGTCTTGAGGAGGGGTTGTATTCCCAGCACTGGTTAAAAACAATATTTCCTGCGGTATAAAAGTAATTAGAATTGCTGCTGAAAGGAGAAGACCTTGGATTTGTTACAGTGCATTAGTCTTTCTATAAAGGAATCATACTCCCTTCTTGGGGGTTGTGAAGCGTGTTGTGCTACTTGACACGGGCACAAGGCAGATGTACCAAAAGCAATAAGGACCTCAGTGCTGGGCTCTCCACCTCTTGTTCACACACGTCTCACAACAGAGGATCTTTACTAATGCGAAAGGAAAGAGGAAAATACACCAAATACTACCAGCACTCCCAGCTATCTTCGAGACACCGCTGACTTCCTGAGGAAACTACAATCCTTTGATGATCTTCCAGAAAACACCATCCTAGCCACTATGGATGTAGAAGCTCTCTACACAAACATTCCACACAAAGATGGACTACAAGCCATCAGGAATAGCATCCCCGATACCATCATGGCAAACCTGGTGGCTGGACTTTGTTCTCACCCACAACTATTTCACATTTGGGGACAATTTATACCTTCAAGTCAGCAGGACTGCTAGGAGTACCCACATGGCCCCTCAATATGCCAAAACTTTTATGGCTGACTTAGAACAATGTTTCCTCAGCTCTCGTCCCCTTACGCCCCTACTCTACTTGCGCTACATTGATGACATCTTAATCATCTGGACCCATGGGAAGGAGGCCCTTGAGGAATTCCACCAAGATTTCAACGATTTCCACCCTACCATCAACCTCAGCCTGGACCAGTCCACACAAGAGGTCCACTTCCTAGACACTACAGTGCTAATAAGCAATGGTCACATAAACACCACCCTATACTGGAAACCTACTGACTGCTATACTTAGCTACATGCCTCCAGCTTTCATCCAGACCATATCACACGATCCATTGTCTACAGCCAAGCTCTAAGATACAACAGCGTTTGCTTCAATCCCTCAGACAGAGACAAACACCTACAGAATCTTTATCAAGCATTCTTAAAACTGCAATACCCACCTGATGAAGTGAAGAAACAGACTGACAGAGCCAGAAGGGTACCGAGAAGTCACCTTCTACAAGACAAGCCCAGCAAAGTAACAGAACGCCACTAGCCGTCACCTACAGCCCACAACTAAAACCTCTCCAGTGCATCATCAAGGATCTACAACTTATCCTGAAGGACGATCCCTCACTCTCACAGACCTTGCAAGACAGGCCAGTCTTTGCTTACAGACAGCCCCCCAACCTGAAACAAATACTCACCAGCAACTACACACCACACAACAAAAACACCAACACAGGAACCAAATCCTGCTACAAACCCCGGTGCCAACTCTGTCCACATAGCTATTCAAGGGACACCATCATAGGACCTAACCACATCAGCCACACCCATCCAGGGCTCATTCACCTGCACATCTACCAATGTGATATATGCCATCATGTGCCAGCAATACCCCTCTGCCATGTACATTGGCCAAACTGGACAGTCTCTACACAAAAGAATAAATGGACACAAATCTGACATCAGGAATCATAACATTCAAAAACCGGTAGGGGAACACTTCAATCTCTCTGGTCACTCAATAACAGACCTCAAAGTGGCAATTCTTCAACAAAAAAAACTTCAAAAACAGACTCCAATGTGAAGCTGCAGAACTGGAATTAATTTGCAAACTAGATACCATCAGATTAGGCCTGAATAAAGACTGGGAGTGGTTGGGTCATTACAAAACCTAAACTTAATTTCCCCAATACTAATTTCTCCCTACTGTTACTCACGCCTTCTTGTCAACTGTCTGTAATGGGCCACTCTCTTACCACTTCAAAAGTTATTTTTCCTCCCTTGGTATCCTGCTGTTAATTGATTTATCTTGTTAGACTGACCTCACACTTGGTAAAGCAACCCTTCATCCTTTCATGTATTTATACCTGTTCCTGTATTTTTCACTTCATACATCTGATGAAGTGGGTTTTAGCCCACGAAAGCTTATGCCCAAATACATTTGTTAGTCTCTAAGGTGCCACAAGGACTCCTCGTTTTTTTGGGGGTTTTTTTGGCTGATACAGACTAACACGGTTACCACTGAAACCCGACACCAGATATAGACACTAAGGCAATTTGTATAAAAAAGACAGACAGCTTCGTTTTTAGCTAATGGCCATTAGAGAACAATCCAACAGCAAATGTTAGGGTAGACATGTGCTTATTGGGGCTCATCGGATTTCATACAGAAGATCATCGCTCTCCACATGCACAGATTTCCCATGCATTCCCATTCCCAGCTGCTAAAGTGTCCATGAGCAGACCTGCATGTCCACAGATTTCTAGCCTGCTGAGCAGGAGTTTTAATGATGCTCAGTGTCAAGAAGCACTGTTGACACCATCTGCATTCACTAAGGTAATCGCATTGAGAATGTGGCGCGAACATGAGTGCTTGGAGCAGGACGATGATTAATGGCTTCCCGCCGCATGTTGCTGTGGAGAGCACGCAGCAGCAGAAGTTAGAACTGTCAGGAGGCAAGTTCAACTGGCAAGCCCCTCATTATTGATGTTTTGTTTTATTTTGTTGAAAAGAGAAAAATACCTCCCGGCCATTTCCCTCCTTTCCGGAATACGTCAGTTGCTACATGCACCTCAGTTCCTTTCACTCCTCCCACACCAGGAGATATTCGGTCTCTAAAGAATAACAGTAGTGAACAGGCAGAATAAGGCAAAAATCACTAGTAACTCCCAGCATCCCCTATTGACTTTCCCCTGCTGCATTTTACGGAAGCACAACCTACCACTGGGAGTTGGTGGATATTTTCCCTATATTTTAGCAACAACAACAACAAAGTATATTATATATGTGATTCCACTCAGCCCCCATTCTCAACTAAATTTTAAAATCCAACACGTTTTTCAAGGTTTAGGCACTAACTCCTGTGCAATCATTTGTATTCACTATTGAGTTTAGAACAGTACTAAGTAAGAGCATGTGGGTATGTTTCAATCTCTGTATCTACCTACATGTCCTTCCCATGACAAACTTGCATAGGCATTTAAAAAACCCACACTGGCATGATCTCTATCACCTCAGAGTAGAGCCATATTGAAATGGCCTGCAAGCATCAAGGCTCTCTGAAGCAGATCTTTTCCTTCTTTGGCATCACTGCCTTTCCTGTGTGTGTGTCTGTGTGTGGGGGGGTGGGGGTTCTTCCTTTTTGGGGGGGAGGGACAGGGGGGTTTGAAAAATTTTAGGTTTTCTGGGCCAAATTTCTAAATCAAATTGAACAAAATCTTAGTTTAGACTTAAAATGTTTTGATTTTAGATACCTCACCTTTTTTTGCCTTTACTCCCCTCCACACCTTGTTCCTCTGGGAGAAAAGGGGTGGGGTTGAGGAAGAAAAAAAACCAGAAAGTGGGGAAGAACCTACTTGCCCACACTTTGCATTTTCTTACCTTTCTGTAAGCGTTTTCTGTGCATCATGGGAAATGTAGTCCAGTCAGGGAACCTGGACACGATGCCTGTGAACCACAACCATGGAGCTCTGCGTCAGCATTTGTTTTGTTTTCATCGGCAAGTTTTCATCCAAAAATGTTTAGTTTGGGGGCTGAATGTTTTTAGTTTTTGATTTTTCACTGAAAGAAAAAAAAAAAAAAACGTTTCCAAGGAAAATACCCTATTTCTGACCAGCTCTAATATAGTAAGAAAAATGCAAGCATGCCAATAATTCACATCACAGAGAATCATCTTTCCAACAGGGCACCAGCTATGCCAAGGCACACTGGTAATTATTGTGCTCTGAGAAAGAGACACAAAGCTTTCTCGACAATATTTTATCTTCCCTTGCATTCATTAATGGATAATGAATGTGCGTTAAGTAGAAATACACCATTGATTGCCTGCTTTTACTCTCCTACCATGTTGCAAAGGTAACTGCTTCTTTCCTGTATATGAGGCTGTCACAGGACTCTCATCTCTGTCGATTCCTCATAAACAGCTACCGTTTCATATCTGTGAAATCAGCTTCCATGGCATCCATGACACCAGGCTGCCAATGACATTTCTTCAGCACAGATAAGTGAAGTCTGTTTTTAAGCTGCTATTTAAAAAGAAGACTTGACACTCCACTTCTTCTGACTAGCGACTACAGTGTAATCCATTGCTTAGAGCGTTGGGGCAAGAGCGAGGTTAGTTGGCAGCAGGACCTGAATAACCCGGAATATAGTACTCTGGAGATGACATCATCATGGAAGAATTCTGTCAACACTAGAGCATCTGTGGACTTCCGGAGGGGAGTTAACACTGTTGAGACACATCTTCAGCTAGAGGGTTCAACAACTGGCTTACAGCTCATGGTGAATTTGTGTATGGAGAATGAAATAGGTGTAATCCTTGACCTTCCTAGGCAATATCTGCACTGGTTTTCCTTTCTGTTTGAATAATAAAATAGACGTCTGTACAAAGCTCAGGGCATCCTGACACATAATAAATATCATAGCAAAACAAAACCCCAGCAGTATTAAATAACTACTCCAGAAGGAACTCTGCCAGCCAGCCACCTACAAGAAAGATCCTTGCCATCCTCATCGTTCTGCAAAGCAGCATTCAGTTCCCACTCAGCATGTGCCCTGTAACCATGCTTGCCTGCTTCAGGACTCTAGGCTCTCTCCATGCCTGCATGGAACCCAATCAAACTCCTTTCAGTCAACTGTGCTCAAAGTTACCTCCCTTCTGATTTAGCTTCTTCTGAGGCCAGCGGTCCAGTACCCGGGGTGCGGTTCCTTCTCTCCAGAGACCCAAAGCAATTGATCCCAGTAACTTCAGCCATACTTGATTCAGTTTGTCTTAACTAATCAACAAAAGCACCATTTATTATCAGCAGTTCAAAGACAGACATACTGGAGCCTGGTATTGCTCAAAACATCAATAGGCAGACCATCTGTTTAAAGAACAG